>NT_177880.1:894647-913228 GCF_000188095.3 Bombus impatiens | reverse complement strand
CGAACAGTTCGCCCTCCGTTCGCTAATCATTCGTGAAGGGGAAAGAAACAGGAAGAGGGTGAACGGCTCGAAGAAACGATGAAAAGTTCGTCCCATTTCGAACAGTAATCCTGGCATGTCGTTATCGAGGACAATTGCCATTTCGAGGATCGATGAGGGACAACGGAAATATATTCCGGGCAACGAAAGAAATATAATTCCGATTAATTGGCTTGGGATCGATACGAGAAAATGTTTCAGACGAAGATAACGGTATCCTAAGATATTCGCGAAACAAATTCATAAATTTCAGTGAATTAGAATTGTAGTTTTTAATTTTACAGATCTGATTGAAAATTTTTAATATGGGATCGTTAGATAGATACATTCTGGATAAGACTTTGAATAGCATTTCGCGTGTTTTAAGATTATTTAAAAGAATAATTCGTGTACCTACGATAGATGATTATCAACGCAAGTTATTTCTACAGAGCGTGATATTTTTCGTGCTGCTCGGTACCAGTTATGATCGAATCAACTTTGTTCGTGTTAAAGACGTCTTGCGTAATACTCGCAAAATACTTTGAAAAGAATTTAATTTAACGATTTATAAATCACGATTTCTTTTATCAAACGAACAAATCAAATTATTCTCCCGAGTATCGAGCACTATACTGCCAATAGGTTGAAGCAATATCGACGAATCAACTGTACGCGCGTTTTGTTCTTTGTCGGAATAATTACGCAATTACGTTATTCCGCGAAAAAGTGTGAAGAAATAATTCCCGATAATTGTTCGTATTGAGATTGAATAGAAGTTATTCACGGAACGATGGTGATTTAACGGCGCGACGTTCTGCGAACTTTGAGATCGACACCGACATTAATGTGGCTTCCGTGAGCGCGTTTTACTGTAGAACTGCGGATCCGCAGGTCTGAGGAAACTTACCCCTTTTGTAAGGGCGAGTTTACGCGAGAAAAGCTTCCCGAAGTTCCGTCAAGTACCAGACACAAGACACAATTACTCTGTGAAGTACGCCTCCGTCTCCCGTCGGAAGAGAAAAACTTGAAATATTCCAGCTGATATCGATTTAAGCCGGGATTAGGGAACTTTCACAGCAGCGGGATAACATCGATGTTACTGGAAAAATTATTAAAGCCACCAGAGCATGCTCGGTTGATATTTGTTCCCTTGTATTTCCTACTTTAAAAGTATTTATTTCGTCGAAGAAAAATGTTACGTAACGATTCCAATAAATACATATTTGTGTCGTGATTTATAATTTATTTTCATCGTATATTATTCGTAATTTCAGAAAATAATAATACGATGTTAAGCTTCTCAGATGTGGACGTATAATAAAAGTAGAAACTGTACTGATATTACTACGAGTGAAATAAATGTTTTGTGTTTACGATTTTGAAATAAAAGGCACGAGAAGGATAATATTCGATCTATTTTTCTTCTTATTGCAAATTTTACTGAAGTACGCAGGCTGTTCGTGTAAGCACGCCATAAATATTGCGCCGCGAGCCGGCAATGAAATATGGTACAGGCGAAATGAGTTTAGAGAGGGTTAGTAAATGTCAGATGAATTTTAGGACGTCTAAAACCTCGAAAACCATTTACGGATAGGTTTATATCTTTCGATATATTCTCTCTATGTTACTATGTTAAACGTAGTAAAACTTGCCCTTCCGCGTAACTATGTCAAACATAGGAAGCTTAATAAAAAATGTACGAAAGGAAACTAACAATCTCTTGGTACCTTTATTAAAATTCTTATCGTTTCTGTTACAGGATGACAGTACTGAGCATCCTACTCGGAGTCCTCGATTGGAATCGCAATATTTTCTGTGTCTTTCTACTGTGGGAATACTTCGTGGGATACTTAGTCATTTTCGTGTTATCCATGATAGTAGAATTTTCCATCTGCTTTCTGGCTACAAGAGGAAGCATCCTGGACACTGCAGCCAGAGCTCCAATGCAATATATTCTCTATGTTCGACTTCGTAAGTAATTCAAAATTAACTCGCAAGTGTTACAATGAAATGTAGAAATGAAATGCAATAGAAGTGGAACGAGATACTATTTTAAATCGTACTTTAACGTATTTTAAGCCGATATGGGTCATAATTAATGGAAAAAGGGAAGATTGTATACATAAGCAGTAAAAATACATTGCAGAAGTTTCCTTGGCTTCTGCGCGCTACAGCTTTTATTAGAATTCTTTATAAACAAAGAATCGTGTCTTGTCGATTTCAGTGCTACCGGTTGTCTTCACCACGATTAGACGAGATATTTATGGTATCGAAACCCTAACGCAAACCAGTGCAAAAGAGAAATTGAAGTTGAAAATAGATACACGTATGGTCGCGTGTGATTAATTTGCTCGTAAACGAACGTATCCATCGCATAATGAAAGAACGAAAGCCTTTTAAGAAATGAAAATTTAATGCAAGTGTTGGTAACTTCTACGTTGGTATTCTGTGTACTACGTACCTGAAATCGTTCGCGTTTTTGTATTAGGAAATAATCATACTTGAAATTGAAAAATACGAGAACAAATATTTGCTGGTAGTAGCCGTAAAATGACACGTACTATATTACAGGCGTCAAGCGTCGGTATTGATAAAGGATTTTTTTGCCAAAAAGATATTATCAATTTTAAAAAACGCGAAAAAGTATGAAATAACGTGTATTTTACTCGCATTTTATTTAGGCATATATTCATCCATGGTTAAATTACCCAGTTACTTACTGAACAATATACTAGATATATTGGGATCTTCAAAAATTGCAAAATGCCGGCAAATGTTTCTAATATAGCAATGCTTGAGCGCCATACTAAAAAACTACACCTCGTTTATATTTATATCATTCTAATTTCAACAAATTTATGTTTGATTGAATTAACACAAGGTCACCAAGAACATGTTTCAATAGTGGGCAAATTGAAAAACGCTGGTCAAATTACGCTCAATGTATTAATAATATATAGGTTAATGGAACTATATATATACAGCAAGCTTGTCTCTAACTTAAGATACGATCGTTACAATTATTGACCTTATACAATTTGAAACGGAAATAAACTGTATATTAGTAGTTTTTTTAATTTTCCGCCGTCTTCGAGAAGGTTACGATATATTTAGTACGCTGTTTAATAAGAAAATGGGTAATCCGACAATTGTCGCTTATTTGTCTAAATAAAATGCAAATAAGAAATTATTTCACACTGTTTAGCGCTCTTCGAACTCGGTAATATCACAAAATCTTTTATTTCATATTTTTCAGTGAAGCGATCAATATCGCAGCACCAACGTGAAATGACTTTCATTATCGTTAACAAGACGCTAATTTGTTTCTATCTATGTATTATTTATTTCAATTCTAAATTCTTATTAATGAATAAAAAGTTGTATAAGCTGTCCAACCCCGCATACGAATAAGAAATAAACCAGCTGCATTCCGCCAGCGATATTATACTTTGAACAATGATAGGGAAGGATATTTTTATAACTTGTGTGTCACACATGTATTTCTATAATAGTGTGTCACGTATCATTTCGCTATGAAAGTAGACTTATGCCCGAAAACGAATCAGCAGAACGATGTTTCGTACAACGGAAACACGAGTCGAAGTTTATATTGCGAAATGCATTTGAAAGCGCTCGACCAGGCTTCTGTTTCGGAATCATCTCGATATCGCAGAATTTGCAGAACAACGGGAGCACTGAACGTACATAAATGAAATCAGTGAACAACGAATTGTTTGCAACAACGATAGTTAACAAGCAACAAATCGGAGAAATTTTACAAACAGTACCGATCGGTAGTCTATCTCGGGAAAACGCGAAAGATTTCGTCCCGATAGCACAATTCAATGCTGAATAATCGACGAACCTACATAAAAATTAGATTTTTGCAAAAAAAGGTAGTTTACAAAAAGCAAAAAGAATCATGCTGATTGGTCAAGTCGTTTCGAACAAATCTGCGAACATTCATGAAAAAAAAATACACGTCGAATCGAGGTACCTTCTTTCTATTTCGAAGAATTTTCCATAAAAATTGAAAATCATCGAATTCAAATACCAAAATTGTCAGCCGTTAAGTTATATATAATATTCGATGCGGAAAATCATTAAATAATGGTATGCGAATCTGAATAAAACCATTGAATTTCAAAACGAAAACCGCTGCAACGTGCAATTTGAAACGGATCATGTATATCACTGAAAATGTGCAAGTCGATAGGTATCGAAAATTCCTGATTAATTTAATACGATTGGGAAATTATTTCTTACAGAGGTTGAAAATATTTCGAAGTCATTCTGCGTATCACGTTAATCAGGCTGTTGTAGATCAGAGATTAGAATTGTTAACGAAGCTTTTGCCCGGCGTCGGTAATCATAGGAATTAGATGGTAACCAGTCTGGAGATACGTACCATGGGTTTCGTTAAAGGAAGATTCATCGGTGGCAACGCGAAGCCACTTCTCTCTTGTCGACCCTCCTAATTTTCGCAAAGCAAGGGCAGAATATTAATAAGAATCAAATTTTAACCATAGAATCCTGATCGTAATAAATGATCGTTCGTGAGAGCAGTGGTGTATAGATCGTCATCTCTGGGATTTCTTTCGAAATTAGAACAATTAAGTTGCTCCTACGATTTACTTCGCTTTCGTCATTTAATATTAGCTATTTACATAAATTTAATATCGAACAATGATATCAAATTCTTAATTAAATTTAATGCAAAATGCATAGTTTTGTTCAAATAAAAAGTATCGTACAGAATAGAAGAAGAAGAAAGATTGATTTATTCTTTCCAATCATTGTACTGTCTTTTCTTCGAGAGTCTGTTTTAACAAGTATTTCTTCCACTCTCACCTTTCCGTCTGTACACTTTTGCTGCACAAAGATGAGCGTGAAATGTTCTGTCTCCTTGACCATTAAAAGGAATAGGAAGTCGAGACGTTTCTTTCTTGTACTTTTTCCTGTTGGAGCGTCGCTGTTCAAGTGGCATTCTAATCGTCCATTATGCTAATGTAATGAATTTATTTTTTTGGTAGAAATTCCAGTATTATTCCAGTATTAATCCAGTATTAATAGCACCGCGTACCTTGCCAGCATTCGTGTAATTCCTTTCGCTGAATTTTTTCACAATATGCAAAATTTCCACCGGTTTGGAATATATTTGCAAGCTTGGGAAGTTCGATGAGTTTGGAAATTTACGTACTTGGAAGTTTCAGGTTCGATTAGTTTATCTGCAAAGGCGAATCCGATAGAAGATTCGCAATATACCGATTTCTTCTTGAGAAACTCATTAAATTTCGCACACGTTTACGGAGCAAACTTTCCGGGGCTTTGCACGCGTTCTTAATTCAGGAAAATCATGTTCCATGTTTTTCTTCCGAAGTCTGCTGTATATCATTGTTAAACAAACTAAACTGCGATAAACGTAGGAAATCTGGGCAGATTCTTTACCGGGAAACAGAAAATTGCTGCGCACCTTTTTAGTCTCAAAATTTATATTTCTGCTTTCTGAGCGAGAAAAAATGTTGGAAATATCAAGACGAAATAATACACAAACGTTTGATCTGAAAAACAGCGCGGCGGTCACATCCATATATATTCGATTCATCTCATTATCCTCGGTACATTAAATATAATACAAAATTCATCGAATAAAATTAATCGAAACATATTCGCGCATTTCTGTATTATACTTCCAAGGGAATATATAACGCTCGAATATCTGTTAAATAGTTTCAAAATCTAAAGCTAAGGAAAATAAAAACTGAAATGTTCGATGCTGTTGGTTATTCCTTGAGCTTCATTAAATGAACGCGTATATCGAATTACTTAGGTATTAAATCGCCAGCAGATCGATTACATGGAAAGAATTGCACGTAGTTTTGGAACGTACGAAGAAACATGGGGCGCATGGATGTATGTACCAGTGTCCATGTATTAAAGGTTTTGGAAACGATCCAACTCGAGTCTGCTGTTTCTCCAGCAGATCTGGTGCATCTTTAGGAAGAATTCGATGGAAATTCCGATCACATACAGCTGATTGGTCGGATGCGTATAGAGTGCCAGACCACCGCCATTGCAGCTTGTACTTCTCTTCGTCTGTTTTGTTCCATTTGCTTGATCTGATTTCGATAGAAGACGGTGAAAATTAAGATATTAATGCCGTTTCGTATCAGTCGCAAACGTATATGTAAAAAATCTAATAAATATGATAAATGTAATAAATGTAAATGTAAAATATGAATGTAAGAATTTAAATGTAAAAATGGGAATATAAAATGTAAAATTCATATGTAAGATGAATATGTATAATTCATTTGTATCGTGGTAAAACAAACTTCGAGTAAAGATCGAATTTTACGTATAAACTGAGATAAAAAAAAAAAAAAAAAGAACAGAAAAATAGAAATTTGTAAAAAGTCGACGTACAAAGTTTATCGTATTCGTATGTCTTTTAGGTTGCCACTAAGAAGATTCGATTATTTCGTATCGTGATTCAGAAATCGAAGTCCAACGAATGGAAAAACAATCTAAACGTTCCGAGCAATCTTCTCTTGTGCAATGACGTTTTTATTCGATTCGGCAAACTGTTTAGTCACTTTCTGATAATTTGAGTAAATAATTGTCAGAAATATAAATAATTCTTTGCTTCCTTTTTTTTAATTCTATCCGCCGTGTCAAGTCGTACCAGTGCAATCGTATCTGGTTAGTATAACGAATACAGTTATAATAAAACCGATTCTGACTCACATAGGAAAATCGTGTTCGTAGCTAATTAGGACGGACACGTTTGCTATTGTACGGAAACTATCGGAAGTAAACACATTCTGCAGGAACGTGCCATATCCTTTTAGGGAAGCTATCCGTGGCTCGATGTTCGAAGAGAAAGCATTGTCGATATCTTCAAACCTTATCCGGCGTGAAGCTACGGCATTTACGTCGACATATTTTTCTTTCATCGAAGAAATGGCAACGAACCGTGGTCAAGGAACAGACATTCACGAGACACTCGACTTCACCCGATTCAGATAAATTTTCTTCTTTTCCATCTTGCTGACAAATAAAATCAAACAAGATGACCATGAATATCTGTATGTTCTTACTGATTAAATCTAAAAAAGTGTACAAGAAAATAATTTAAAAGTGTATAAAGAAATACAGGAAGAAGCGGTGGAATAATATGTAAATGTACGTAAATGGATATATGCAAAATATTAGATTGTCCGAAAAGTTTCTTCTTATGCACGAATAGAACGAAATGGATCATACCTAATTCAATAAAGTAATATAAAACAGAAATAGTTGTTCGTCTATTATCACCTTATGAAACGAAAGGAACTTTTCCGACAAGCTGATATAATAATAGTAAATTAGCAGACTGAAGTGCTTGAAGAATTCTACGATATAGTAAGAATACTTTCGTTTTGTTACAAAATTTTCTATTTTTGCTCCGGTAAGAAGAAAGAACTTAAAACATTATCAAACTTTGTTTCAGTGCTTTTATTGGTAGAGACTGGCTGGTTGTGCGCAGGTATAACGTGGTTAGCGCATTTCTACCAAAGCTGTACAAGCATCGGCCAAGTGAAAGATGTAATGTTAGGTAAGCTTTTCGCAAAAGGTGTCCGACACTTCTAATTCCAATAGGAAACAGAAACGACATTTCGAATGAACGGTGATACAGCTGCCAGAAATATAATTGTTCGGAAAATACAGAAGAGAAACTGATCTTATTCGTTTCTAATTTCCAATTTTGTACTTGTATCGTTGTTCTTTCGAAATAACGACTCGTTGTGCGAAAGGAGCTACGCTGACAGAATTCTAGCTATCGTAAAAGTAATTTTTATATCAATTAAATCCCGAGGACGGAAATGATGATACTAACAATAACGCTCGCTCTAGTTGAATCGCGTGCGAATGAAATTCCACGACGCCGAAACGCTCTGTGAAATGTGGCGGTGGTTTCCGCGGTATCTTTGTAATTGCATAAACCAAGAAACGCGTAAACATACTTGCGTCTGAAATCAGAGCAAACACGATTTTAGCTTTCATTTTCGCCGCAGGTTTAGTGGTATCAAATTGGTGCGTATTGGCGTCGGTGATGGTAACGGTGTGGTGCACATACGACGCTGCGGGTAGATCGTGGGTAAAAATGAAGAAATATCAACGCAGCATGAGGGAAGCGGAATCGAGATGCGGTAAATTGCATTACAACCGAAGCGGTAGCAGAAACAGAAACTGGCGGCAGAGGTAACAATTTACGACTTACGATTCTTATTTCACTTCTCACGCCTGACTTATTATCGTCTACTTCCACTGATATCTTTATCCCCATATTACTTGATACGGGATAGTTAGTGGAGGATTGTCGAGTCTTTGTTCGCCTTTTAAAGTTTTTCTATCTATCATATATTGAGCAATATAAATAGAGTAAATAAATAAAAGTTGAGAGAAGATTAAGCAACAAATGAAACAAGTAAGACGATATAAATAATATAGAAAATGATTGGCGAATGAATTTAAATAAATTATGAATTTGACTAAAATAATGAACATTCGGTGCTTGTAGAAAAGTTATACGAGCGTACCAGGATAGCTGGGACAACAGATGCAGACTTCTATTCTGCTGCATGGGCAATTCCGATAGGAATCGAGTAAGTGTTGTCCGAAATGATACGCCTTCTTCAAAGATTTGCTTCAGGTCGGTGCAAGATGCTTGATCTCTTTTCTACCGAATTGTTTCAAGCAACATTATCGATTTGCATTTAACCGAGAAACGCGATGGACATTTCGACGTCAACTTGCATACATACATGTCATTATTTTCATTGCTACGTATAATGATATTCATCTGATGATAGCTATTCATCGAACAGCGAGGTCAAAATATAAATTATTTTCATCGAATAAATTTGTGCTCTTGCGTTCTGTCTCTTTGAGCGTAAACGATCGAAGAAATAAAATTAAAGTTAATATTTTCGATAATATCGGTTCATCATTTTATATTGATTTTATATTTTCAGTAACGATATCTGATGATCTAATTTAATTGCCGAAAATGTACTAAAATTTACAGTTGAAATATTTAAAAATACCGCAAAGCGTTTGCATCGATCTGATAGAAGCAGCCTAGATTTTCAATGAGATTGATTCCTCCCCAGAATTCGTTCGCAGACATCGCCAGATTATTGAGCGACTTTTTCCGAGACCTTGACGTGGTTCCATCGGACGTGGTCGCCGGTTTGGTGTTATTGAGGAAGTTCCAAAAAATCGAACGGGAACTGATAGTGAAGCAACGAAAGAACGATACGTACGAGTTTCTATCCGGTGTGCCAGTTACACCTCGCACTAAATTCCTGTCCTTGACCGAGGATGGTGATCTGGGCCACTTTCAATCGGCCATTCATTACATGCACTTTGCCCTCGCTGCTTACGGCTGGCCCATGTTCCTCATTAGCCATTCCACCGGTCTTTGTCAACTTTGCACGAGGTAACGTTACCGTGAACGCATGTCGTGATTCCAGGTGTTAGCGTCAATTGATTTTTCAACGATGTTTCGCGCGATTACTCGACAAAATCGATCGAGTTTCGGTTTTCAATTATATCCACTATAGTTTTTACCGCGATCGTTTCTCTATAAAGGAATTTCGCTCTCAGAAACAACGCGAGTTTCCACGAAATTCTCTTTTCCTTCCTTCGAGATTCTATCGCACTCTCCGATTACATTTTTATTTGTTGCAACATAAATTTGGAATTCGCTACGTCGTAAACGTTTACCCAATCGTGATCTTTTATTTAAAGAATCAGGATACGAGTCTCTCCACCAAAGTTGTTCGTCCAATCAATTAGCCGCGAGTAATCGGCACGCGAAGCATCTGGAACCGTTTGCATGCCCGGACTAATTTCTAGAGCGAAAGCATCGAGGAAAATAAGATGTTTGGAACTTTGTGGCAGATTAAGATGCGGCTGTTTCCCGTGCGGCAGGCACGAAGACGAGGCGACCGTTGTGGAAGACAATTGTTGCCAGTGCAATTACGCCGCACTAAGAAAGATGGTTGACGTCGCTGAGGTGGAGGTCATTTATGCGACTTTTCACGTCGACGTCGGTGAGACGCCGTTCTTCGTCGCGCTCGATTACACGAAGAAAAAGGTTTCGCGCGTTTCCTCATTGATTCGCATGCATCGAACCGCGTTTGCTCGAGAAACAGCGAACACGAGAAGAATTAGAGATAGAATAGAGATAGGCCCTCTAGGTATCTCGCGATGCTCGTTCGCGACGATATTCGTCGACAAGCCGATCGAATTCTTCGCATAAAAGTTGCAATCTGCACCGCTGCGGATTTCGAGATTAAAGCAAACTGCGTATTTTGGCTGCTTAATTGTTGAATAAATGGTTCTCCTTTAGCGAGTTCATGAATTTTTCAATGGCTATTAAGCGTGCCATGACGGCGAACTTCGTCGCAACGACATCCGTGAGAAGTTACCTATTATAAATATATGTATAGCCGTATGTATAGAGTCATCGTGTGGGAATTGTAGTTTAATCCATAATGAATAAGTTACACCATTTTGCTTAACTCTGTTAAACTTCTCGCGTGTTTAATATGTATTTAAAAGTATCCATCTTTGAATAATTCAATAACTATTTAATAAAATACGATACCTGATTAGCAACGGAGCGAAACTAAGCGAAATTTAATTTCTTATCTCCCTTTATCCATTGAAAAATGGAGACTCGATATTAGTGTATGAAAGAAGACTCGAGAATTTTAACATAGTAAAGGAAGTGGATCGAAATAATGAAAAACCGATAGTTTGCCTCTTGTTAAAATTCCATAGAAAATTGTAATCCTCGATTTCTAAGATAGGGTTTAAAGGTCGCTTTATCCCGAACTCGAGCGAACTTGAGGACGGATAATTACCAATTTTCTGCTGCCTCTTTTCAAGGTTGTCGTTAGTATACGAGGAACTCTCAGCATGAAGGATGTATTAACGGACTTGAACGCGGAGGGTGAAGTGTTACCATTGTCACCACCGAGGGAGGACTGGTTAGGCCATAAGGGTATGGTCCAAGCAGCCGAATACATTCGAAAGAAACTACTCGAAGAAGAAATTATATCCCGCGCGCTTGCCAAGGTATTATATTTTGCCTTGTCGTCGCGATAAATGCAAATGCGTTATGTGTAAAAACTAACTTGAACGAAGCAATTATATTTTATCACCTTTACACGTTACGTCGCGAACAGCGTCAAACTAAAAGAATAATGCACCGAACACAAGAAATATTGCGTTTGTTTTATTTAATAATCAAATGTTTATATTCGGTAGCGTTGTTTTAGCATTAAGCAGTTATTTCATGAAATATAATTTTTCTGATGGGGAACTGTTCAATTCTTTCCTTCAGGATACGTCGAGAGGGACCCATCAATTTGGTCTGACACTCGTCGGTCATTCTCTGGGAGCGGGTACAGCAGCTATCTTAGCGATTTTGCTTAAACAAGACTATCCTGACCTGGTGTGCTTCTCGTTCGCTCCACCGGGTGGTCTCTTGAGCATGCCTGCTCAGCAATACTCACAGGAATTTATTACATCCGTAGTAGTTGGGAAAGATGTCGTACCTAGGATAGGTCTTAGACAGATGGAGAGCTTAAGAGCTGATCTTATCAATGCCATAAAAAGGAGCGTCGATCCGAAGGTACGTACTTTATCGTGGGAGAAATAGAAAATACAGAACTCCTATAACCTTCTGAATAAATGGAATGCCAATCACACTAAAAAGAACATGTAGTATCCTTTCTATCTTCGTCATCAGTTATTTTGTTCTTTTCCGATATGAAATTAAAAGAAAAATATAACGCTCCTTTCATGATACGCGTTACGATGATTTTTGTAAAATTTAAGAAATATAAATATACAAGAAACGTAAAGATATACAAAGGAAATATAAACGTTATGGTATATAGAATGTTAAAAGTGAAATGCATATTACAACATTTAGAAAAATAATTCAGAGAATAAATACGTGCTTGCAAGTTTCACCTCTATCATTGTCCCTGAAAATATAAATTTGTGTAAACATGGACAAGCTAATCGTCATTTTTAAATTGTACGCATCAGCGTTGATCTACCCTAACATTTATACGTTCTGATACTAAATATGTACTTTCAACAGTATCAATAACCAACGACATTAAATTCCAAAATTCTAATAGTTTTACTATGACTCTCTTAAGTATTCCACGCACGTATTACATAGTATCGGAGAAAATTTATAACTTTATGGTTTTCCAACTAATTTCAAACTTCAAAAAAAAAAAAAACGATATTTTACGCGCACTGCCCCAATATACATTAGCATCTACCAAGGAGAACGATAAGTGTTCCCGTATAATCGGGTAGAGGCTGCACCGTCAATCGTAACGATCGTTTCAGTGGAAAACGATAGCGTGCTCGGTGATGTGTTGCGGTTGTGGTTCCACCCCTACCTCGGCTGCGAATTTAGAAGCTGGTGGATGTATCAGCGAGTATCAGAGAGACAAGGACCTAGCTCGTTCGCAGACCGTTGTTCCGAGCGACTCCAGCATCGCGTTGACATTGCACAGGCCTCTCTATCCACCCGGTCGAATCATACACGTTGTTCGACATCATCCCAACAAGGGAGAGTAAGTTTGTTTGTTCGTGTATCGTCGTCGATTTTATTTTAAGCATCGTTTAAAACGCAGACACGAAACGTTATGATGCAATGACTCTCGAGAAAGGTGATTAAGAGCAAATTTTAATGAAAGATGTTTTTCGTTTCTAGGAAAAAGTATGAGAGCCGTTGGAGGTACGTTTATCGAAAAGTTTGCATTTTCAGGGTTGCTCTGGGTAATTGCATCTTGGAGATGTGCCCGCATTGCCCCGCATGTGTTCCTCGGATTCGTATTCTACACTTGTTTCTTTGAAATCTATCGTCGCACATTCATGACTGTTTCCTGTCGAAGAAATTATCGTACAATCATCTTTTATATCCATGTATTTGCATGATTGAAATTTATAGAGAACGAGTACACGATGTTACACCGCGCGATACGTAGTGTTATACCTAATCGTGCGCGGATTCGTGCACGAAGTAATTTTTTAGTAAGATTAATGGTGCGATCGTTTTCAAACTTTGAGAGCTGACTGAAAAGTGTTACGTTGGCAACCACGCGTTGCCCGGTTTAAATAGAAAATTTAACGAGCTATCCATAGATTTAAATTCTCCTAAACCTTCAAATTATTCCAATACTTTAGATCTCTAGAATTCGAACGCCGATACGTGCAAACTATTTTCAAATTTTGAAAACCATCAGACTACATCGCTTTATAAATGATACTTTAAAAATAACGTACATAGTTGAGGAAGTCATCCATCGAATATTGAAATCCGCGTATGCATCCAATTGCATGAATCTCACGTAGCGACTAGTGTCTCATAGAAGATCGAAGAATTAATTTCGTTGAAAAAAATATTAGATCGTCGAAATTGAGCCGCACGAACACAAGATCTCCTTCTTTTATTTCAGACAAATGTTACACAAACACGAACCGGTGTACCAAGCGCTTTGGGCAGGACCGTGCGACTTCGACGAGGTGTTGATAAGCCCGGTGATGATACAGGACCATATGCCGGACAATATGCTGAAAGCATTGAACAAGGTAAGCCAGACCGATTTGATAATTCGTCAGATAAAGAGGTCGCAACCGCCGGTTCGCCGAATGTCCTCGGTAAGGCTGGGTAATTACGAAATCTTGGAGGAAACAACGGACGAACTGAATCTGAAGGAAGAGGACAAACCTCAGAACGTAGTAATCAATATAGAGAGTAATGGACACGTGAAAAATGGAGATGTTGGTAGTGTGCAAACTGAAAGTACTCGAAACGTCGCGGAAACGGATAACGAGACTATTGTGGTCAATGTCGAGGTACACGAACAAAAGGAAACGAAGTCTGGATCTTGATAACGAGGTGGAGCTGTTCTATTGTGAATATCGATCCTTTCGCTGCTAATATTCACATTGGCGATCATATCTTTAAATAGAAGACGTAAATTGACACAGATAGTAGAAATTTTATATACATATATATATATATATGCATTTTTTTTTAATCCTTTTATCAATTTTGTATAGTAGTTTTTACTGTGAGAGCAATATCATGACTCCAATATTTTCATTCTATGAAACATTCTTTGTAGAAGTTATATGTTATCGTTAGATGAATGATGTGGATATTAAGAGTGATAAAGGTATCACAGATTCTTTCCTCGCGACGAAACTGTTAATTCACTGACGATTTACTAAGCAATAGTACTCTAGGATAGAGCTTTTATGATAAAACCTGTTTGTTACAAAGTGATACTTTTTATCGAATTTTAATGTCCGACTGACGAAGAAGCTATAAGATTCTTTTACGTTTAAGTTGAAATAAATTTTAATCAATTTGTTGCGTAATGTTTTTGTATATAGTTATGTAGTTAAGTATACGTAAAACCACAAGTGAAGTGGTTGTAGTGGTAGTTTTTCTTAAATAGGGTAGTATTGTTTATTTAATTTTACGTTCCTTCATTTATATTTAAAAACTATTTGGTTTGTAGCTCCTTTTTTAAATTAATTTCTAGCGCGAAGCACAATATCGAAGCAATAATATTTATACGATGTAATAAGAATCGATTGAAAATTACTATATAGAATATTTCAGTTTTTTACTTTTTTTATTTTCATTTAAATCAATCAAGTAGCTGACACGCATGTTCTTCGACACTGCATGGGTTACCGTAACATTTGCAAACGATTATATTTATAGCTTTTCGCATAATTCTGTACATCTCTTTCTTTTTAAATGGTTTTTGTTTTTCTTCGTGTTTTATTTTATACTTTTACTTGAATCGCGATTGCATCCAAAACGACTAAACATACGTATGTAATAATCGTATGGACATTCTTATCAGAAAAGAAGCGTAATCGATGCAACAATTAAACTAATCCAATAACAGAACTTTTTTATTCGAAGAATTATATTATACCAGCCTTAAAACGAACCTTGATTACCTAAGTAAAACAAATACGTTATACTAAATCTTCTATCCGATAGTGGTCGTTTTGATTGCATATCGGAACAACTCGATTCTGTATAATTTTTGATGTACGCTACTTTTGATCAATATACTTTATACCACGAAAATGTTGTTATTTATTTATTTGTTAAATTTCGCTTCCTACTTCTATGCCTGAAACATTTAAAAGTAATACGAATACAATTCTATACGTCATGTATTATTTATATTACTCGGAATTATCACGAAATTATACTTTCTATCATTTAATCGGAAATTAATTGGAATAGATTTTATATAAATAATACATGTGCAAAAAAGAAATGATTATACATTTGTTTTGTGGCTATTAATATTCGCTTTGCGTCTCGAGTCGTTAGATTCTTTTCCTAATTTCACACTTTTCCAGATCATGCTAATGTATCAGCCTCGACTGTTATGGCAAAAAAGGAAAGATGCTGATTAATCTGCTCTCGCTTTGCATGGTAGTGACGAAGCAAGCAACTTTCGCACCTTAGAACGTAGTCGATTACCTGAAATACATCGAAAATTAATCGACGGTTCAAAGTCTACAGAAAACAGGATAACGGATGAACGCAATCCCTTAAGCGTACAAGTAATCTGTTAAACGTCCAAAGAACCAACGTACTGGCTAAATTACTTGCATATTAGCGTGGAGAAACGAGGAGTAGCCGTATCGTTGCTTTCCTGCTTGAATAAACTCCGAAGCTGTCTATCTCTATCCTTGGCTATTCTTTCTCCGCTGGAATCTTAGCTCTCTCGAATCTCTGACATCCCCGTAGCGTAGAAGATTAACCGATTTCCCAATTACATACAGTTAGATTACATAGGTTTTGCATTGCGAAATTGATGAAATGCGAAAAAAGTTGTATCGTGGCGACCGATAATAACCGGCGATCTCACGAAAGGATGTGTGGCTGAGGGTGTGTGGTGTGTGGATTAGGTGTCAGCGTGCAGAGATCGCGGCGCTGCAGACGGAGATAGAGCAACGCGTGCAACGGTTGCGACGGACGCAGCAACACAACGGACGCCTGAACAACGACACGTCGCGGTCGTACTCCATCATCAAAGTACACCGACGAGCTCTCACGGCCGCGACGCCGACGTCTATGTCACCACACACTCTTCTTGCCACGGCACAAGGTACATTGATGTCTTTCGGCTTCATCGGGTCCGTGTTTCACCAACAACCACGAATCGGTGATACCATTATCCAATCATTTCTAATTAACGGTTTCGCATTACGTAGAATGTAGATAGAGAGTGTTCTCGTAGATATTTACGTTGGTAGAATTGTAATGGACTGTGTGTCGATTGTATGGTTGAAAATTACGTGGAAAAGATAGAACGAGATGGTATCGCTGGTTCAGAGTGATGCAGGTCGCTGAAGAAGTGGCTGTCTTTAGCTAACTGCTTGCAGACGTTCGTTGTTGCTAGACGGACGTTTGTCGTATACGATCTCTCTGTGTTATACTTCCTTGTTCTTCTAAATTTTCAAGCAATTATCTGTTCGACTGGATTGTTACGATACAGTGCTGCAAAAGTATTTATGTTAGAATTCGAGTAACAAATAATTGAATCTATTTTATTTTAGTATTTATTTTAGAACAGTAAGATGGTAGATGTTTTCAGTAAATTGTACAAATTAAACCTTGAAGTATCTAATATGTATTTGATTGGTATATTTAGTCTATCTATTCCTTATATGCACTTTAAGACAATAAAAACGACGGTCTCGTCTGCAGCGACCAAATTGCAGTCTAATCTGTCTTTGATTAGTTTATCGCATGTGATTATTCACGATCATGATCTTCAAGTATCACAATCACGACCGTTCATTTACACGTTTGCTCGAAATATACATTTGCTTCCGAAACGAAACAGGAGTACGTATCGTAAATGAACATAGAGATTAGTTTCGTACACGAGATCGTGTTAAACGATATGTGTACGATAGAAGCATAACAACGATTGTAACGATAGAGCCGTAGATAAACGATGTAGAGCAGAAAATTGATCGTCGATCAGTCGAATGCTATTTGCCACCCAGTCGTTCATGCATGTGTACTCACGCATTTAGTCTATCATATGGCCATTGTATTTGATTTTTTCGTTCAGCTCGTAATTAAGTTTATCATCATCTATCGTACGTCAATAGCATGAAGGCAGAATATTGTGATAAAACATCAAGTATTTAAACGCGTTCTTTTCTTATACGAGTAATAAATTCTTTTCCATGGCAAAAATGTTGCTGCATCGGGTAAAAATTCATCTCTATATTTTATCTATTTTTTCTTTTTTGCTGTTACTCTTTACCTTAAATAAATTAAGGAAATTCGCTTCCAACGTAGTACAGGAATAATAAATGTACGCGAGCGAATTTCGAGCGGCATATACCTGAACTTTTAGTCAATTTATTCGGAAACTTCTTTATATCTTTTATGAATATATACATACTTGTTAAAAATTTCTATGCTGGATAATGAAAATTAGAAACTCGCGTTCATCTTTCTCGTACAGCATAAAACGAGAAATAAATTGCACAGTATATTTTGCAAAGTTTCGAAATTGCTTTGAAGATGTATAAAGAAGCGCGGATTAGACGCTTCGTGTCCCGAAGAGCGAATTATCGGACGGAGAAATATTTCTGTAAGAGCGAGTAAAGTGAAATAGAAAAATATTTCAGTAGGTTAGTCTCCGGGAAACGACCTTCAAATCGTCCACACTCTTCACTTTAGTCAATGATACAGCTGTTTCTTTGCCGTTTTATCTATCAATGTTGACACGAATCCAAACCTTATCTCATGTATCGCGAATCAGTAAAATAACGTTTACGATATCGATCGCTAATTTGCAATAATTCTTTGAACGTTCACGCAAATCGAATAAAACTTCAACTTTAAAATAAACGTGCAAAGAATAGAGAAGCAAAGAAACCGGATTTAAATGTTAATTTCCATTCAATCGTCGATCGATGTAAAAGTAGGAAGTAGACTTTGTAAGGATACATAGATACGAATGAAAGATTTCTAAACGCAATAAAAGGGGCAATGTGACCACGAATTTTGAAGCTATCCGATCGACAAATATTTGAAACTTTATACATTTTTCTTTCTGTAACTTCAAAAATTCTATCGATTCATAACATTACCACCTGTCATTATCACCTATCATAATGCCACGAAAGGTGTTATAAAAAAGAAAAAGGCTGTAAGACTTTGTGAGCTTATAGCACTCACCAAGATATCCTATCGACTTGCAAAGTCTTACATCCTGTATATCGATATATGACATTCGCTAATCATCGGTTCGAATCAAATTGCTTCTTGAATCACAATAGAAAATAACACGGAATTGTCGTAAAATAATGTCTGGCGGTTTCGTGAGACGATTATATTGGAACCACGCGTGTGGATATGTCAGGTTGTAACGACCCTGGGACCGGCGAAGCCACAGAGGCTGGCTTCC
>NT_177880.1:823374-894112 GCF_000188095.3 Bombus impatiens | reverse complement strand
GGCGAAGCCACAGAGGCTGGCTTCCGGTCACGCATCATCGACGGAGCCGTCGGAGGCACGCGAGGCCGTCGAGATCCAGGAGATGGAGGTGGAACAGGAGATGAGAGCGTTACTCTCTTCATCGAGCCCAGTAAAGTCGCATCCTAGCAACCTGGCTGGGACGCCACCGCACAAACTCTGCCTGGAGACAAGCTTCACGTCGTTGCAAAGCCCCTCGGAGTTTCCTCAAGCTGGTCGCGAGCTGAGCGTCGACTCCAGGGGAATCCCATGGGAATACGTCAGTCTGGCCAGCGAATTGCTCAACACGCCCAGGGCCGACGAGACTAAATCGTAAGAATAGCAATTATACGTCTGGACGACAAACTATGGTCCGTGACGGAGGACCGACGTTAAATGGATGCCGATATATTAGATTTACGATGAGGATTTTAAGTCAACGAAAAGAACGATATAACGATGTAATAACTTGGTTGTTTTAGGGATAATAAACGTACGGGTAGAAGAATATTCCACGTATTTGTATTTGCACTGTATTTTGCCGAATTTTATAAAATATTTATGTAAATATTTACGTCCGAGGCAGGAAATTTATACGTTAAATTTCGATTTGTATATTTGCATTCGATGCGTTTCTAATCTCATTCGAACTACATACATAGGCGCGAGAAACAATCAAAATAGTATTCCATCGAGTTTAAGGAACCTCATATATCACGCTCTCGTTCACGTTCGCTTATGTTTCACGTTTCACAAGGTTCACCGCTTCGGCAATCGCGCACCTAAATACTCATTGCACTCCATCAGACCAGACCATCTAACGGAAAACGGTTCTTCCGAAGAATTGCGGCTTAAGAGGAACACTTTACGCTCTAATAATCAGACATCGTATATTCTTTCTTGTCTTCGATCATAAAATGTTGCTCTTTAGCTGCAGTTTATTTTTTATCTCAAGAGTTATGTCAAGCAGTTTCTTCTTGTTCGTCTTTTTTCTTACTTTTTAACACGAAGATCGAATCGTCGAAGCGACTGGGACGAGAGCTCTCGAACGGCGCCACTAGCCACGCCGGAAACACTCTCGGAGGCGTCGAGCAGTCCACCATCGCCGGTACCACCACCGAGACCGATGAGGCGTACACCCAAAATTTCGGGAAACTTGTCAACGGCGGCGGACGACTTGAAGAACAATCTTCACTTCGCTATGCTCTCGGCGAAGAATTACTTCCTGAGGGAAGGGAACAACGGCAGTAACACAAGCAGCGGCAACAGCGAGGCGAGCTACGAAAGCGCCAAGAGCTTAACCGCTGGTCTTCCGCCGCCAGTACCGAGAAGACGGGACTCTGTTATCGTCAGGAGGTAGCCCAAATATTTTTGTTTTTTTCTTTTCTTTTTTTTTTTGGAATTCGAAATTATTTTTTTATCCTTAAGGTAATATTTATGGAAAATTGCAGAGAGCAAAGAGTGTGCACAGCTGCCTGCTGCAGAGACGACTTGTCGGAAAACTCCTCGTCGCAAGCCTCTTCCCATTCATCTAGGGCGTCTCAAACGTCGAATCGAGTTCAATCAGGTTTCCCCGTGGAGGAACACGAAACGAATGGATCCAGCTTGGACTTTTTCGAAGCAAAAGTATTCGATTATTCTATAAGACATCATATTTTATAAACTAGATAGATTTGCACTTTCACAACGTTAACATATTCCTGTCGTTTTCAAGGGTTCTTCTGGACAACGTGATAGCAGTAACGACGTGTTCCTCAGTGTCAGAAGTTCCCCAGAGTGTAAAGGTTTGATGGCACCAGCTACGGATTTAGGGGCAGAGTGGAAAAAGAAATTTGACGCAACAGGGCTGCCTGGTGATGCTTCGTTACCTCTTCTACGTGGACTATCGCCGACACCTACGCACGGGCAACATAGTTCGCCATTTTTCAACGCGAAACGCAAGAAATACGTTTATCCGATTACGCTGGTTGGTCGAGGCGAAAGTAGCGTTTAATTGCAAAATGTTAGACCGACCGGGGACCATAGAAATGAGGTGGGATAGATTTAAAGTGTCTGTGCCAATGTCACATTCTTCAGTGTGATCGTTTAGAATCATTCCCTTAAACCCTTGGATGGATGAACATATGAAATATTCTAAAATGAAGGGGCCATATATCTATGTTGCCTCTTTTTATACGATCTTTCACTGAAGTATGAAGACAGTAAACGGAAACTCGATATGTAGAGAAGTTCTGAAATTTCTCGAATAATAGATAGATAGCCAAATTCGAATAATATGATTTTTATCGTAGTATAAAAATACTACTTTTCGTTTTCCTTTTTGTACAGCCATTTCTCGAATGAGACGAAATATTTTCTGATTCAGAACGTTTTCTGCCAACTAAATGATAAACCAAAGGACAAATAAGATACAGAGTTAATTACATATACATTAAAGATCTAATAAATAAATATACATATATAAAGACAAATAAGAAAATTAGCAAAAAGGCAGCGGATTATATGAATGACGATTTACACGAATGAAGATGCCTTGTCACTCAAAAGAAATATCAACTTTTAAGGATAACTTCTAAGAATATAGATTCTTGTTCTTTTTAATCTGTTGATTGTTATAACATGGTAAAAACGTGTAAACGTCTATAAAAAAAGTTGCACTGGCCTACTCGTCAATCGCATTTAGTACCAGCTTTCTGTACAGTTTTCAAAAGAATTATATGCGTGCATTTTTGTACAGTTTTTAATAGAGTTAACAAAGTGTGATATTGTCTATATGATTCTGTCACTTAACATTATCTCTTTTACTTAATGTTCGAGATCTTTCATTATACGATTGAACAATACTTTCTATTACATTTTTTTACTAATCTTTCGATGGATGCAAAAATGGGACTGAAAAGGTATATAGATTACGCGTAAGATGTAAAATATGTAGCTGGTAAGAAGATATAATTATGTAACAGAAAAATATGAGCTACGAAACATAATTTTTATCAACAATCTTTTAATAGTTGAATCTTTAAAACTACTGTATTTATGTAAAAAAATAGAAAAAATATATTTGATCTATTTAATTTTTAGCTTACGCGATAGATATTTAGAAAATACTATACATATAATATATAAATATTAGAGAAATATTGTAAGTGACATTTGTAGAATATCATTAGCAAAAAGTGATACATTGCGAAGTAATTCATTTAATGTATTAAAATATACTTTTCAAAAAATAAAAATGCCAATTCAATACTTTATTTTTCCTCTCCTACTTTACTTTCTTAATTTAAAAACTGTTTTATTGTATCAACATATGTTTTACAAGAATTTTTAAAAAATAATTAAATAATTAATATTCTAAGAGAGTTGTGTGAATTTAAAAAACCCTTTATTGTATCGCAGATGCCCATGGTGGAGTCATGGGTTGTGGATTTTGTAAGTACGACATTACAACTGCTGATATAGATAACATAAAACTGCTGAGTATTTGTTTAGTATCGTCACTTACTTTAGAATTAGCAAAACTAATACATGAGCAATATAGTGAAACCCATGCACACCATTTTAATCTCATCATTAAACCACACATGCTAAAGGTCATTCCTAATATATTCATATAATCTGGAGTTGCACTGTCGTCTGGTTGTGCCTGACTGCCTGATACGCTCGGTTTGTACCGAACTTCTCGTTCTGGACGTCTAGGATCCGATGAACTGTTCATTTTATAAACTGAAATTTACATATGAATCCAAATTTAATAACTATTTATTACAGAATCATAAATCATCAAAAGTTTTCAGGTTATCAAATTATGATAGATCATGATAAAATTATTCCAACACAAATTAATATTAAACGATAATAGTTCAAAATTATATAAGTTCACTTACCAGTATAGTAAATATAATATATAAAAAGTAACTTGTATGAACAATTCTGATTTAACAATGACAATTAAACAAATGATTACTGACGTACATATTTCCTTTCAACCAGTGCTTTTGACCAAATACACTAGTAATCCTTAGTAATTTTATCTCTGTCTTCAGGGATAATTTTTATATCTAACATTCTGATGAGTTTAAGAATACCCAAACAATTTGAAAAACTAATTTATTTTATTTTTAAATATAAATTTTAAACATTAAAGTTTAAATATATTTAGCACTATCAGTACGTAAACGTATTTATTTTTCACATTTAATTAATAATTATTGAATTCTCAATAATCACTTTCTTAATATATTGAACATTGAACATGCATAAAATTTCCTAAAGTTGGTACCTCAAATTGAAATCATAGATATACAACGTACGATTTATACAACGTGCAATACGTATGACACCTGATATCAGATATTATTCTTGTTATTCAATGTTTCCATAAATAATTGTAAATATTTTTATTGTAGAAGTTAATTTAAAAAGATATATAGTTTGAAAATGAGTATAATACCGTGCACATCGTGGGTAAAAAAAGGTGTTGCTTCTGCAAACCCTGCAAAGGTTAATCAAGTTTAATATTTTTGGTATGAAATTTAATTTGTTTAATCTAATGGGCATAGTTTACCAATTTTTCAGATTCAACTAACTCCAAAAGAATTAAACCGAATCATAAAACACAAACAACCTGAATTAATACTGTAAGTATTATAGTAATATCTGATAGCTTTAAAAAAGTATTTCACAACAGTAAAAATATTTCAATTTTTTTAGACCTGTTGGAAATGATTCAGATAAAAAACACAATAAAAAAAAACGTGAAGTAGGATCCTCCGAAATAGACGAATATAATTTTGACAAATATGATGACGAATGTAAGATAAATATTATCATATTATAACATAAATAATTTAACTTTTTAAAAAATTGGTGTTAATATACAGCAGGTAATATACACTGTAATATTGGTAATATTGCAAGTTTTGAGGAAGATGGAATAGACCCTTTTATAACAGAAGAAGATGATGATTCAGAAAAAGATGATGATATTATTAAAAGTAACGACAATCTTGTACTAATAGGCCGTGTAGAAGGAGGTGGTAGTATCCTAGAAGTATTTGGTTTGTATATCAAATAAAAATCATAATTTTTTAATGAAGAAACTTTAATCCTTATAAATAATTTCTAAAGCACAAGTTTACTTATTTTTTAGTATATAATCAAGATGAAGATTCATTTTATTGTCATCATGATATATTGTTACCATCATTCCCATTGTGTATAGAATGGCTTGATTTTGATCCTTCAGATTCAAAACCAGGTAAGTATGAAATATTTTTATGCAGCTACAAATTTTGTATAAACTTTTTTATTCATTATAGGTAATTTATGTGCAATTGGTGATATGACTTCTATCATACAAATATGGGATTTAGATTTAATGGATTCTTTAGAACCAGTCTATAAACTTGGTCGCAAATCAAATAAAAAGAGAAGTCAAAGCTATGTTGGGCATAGAGATGCTGTATTAGATTTAGCATGGAATAAAAATTATACGTTAGTATCATCTACTAATTAAAATGTTTGTTTGAAACTTCATACACTCACTAATAAAGCAGCTTTTTTTAATACTCTTGTAGACATGTACTTGCTAGTGCATCTGCTGATCATACAGTTCTGTTGTGGGATTTAGAAATTGGGGTACCTGCTAACAAATTTACATCTTTTGAAGAAGAAATTCAGTCATTAAAATGGCATCCAAACGAAAGTCATTACTTATTGACAGGTTGCGCAGATACGTATGTCTATTAGTTTTCAATCATTTATAGAAATTTTTTAATTATAACTGAAATACTTACATGCTTAATTTCTTATTCAGGCTGGTAAGATTATTTGACTGTAGGTATGAAACAATTGTACAGTCATGGGATGCATTAGGAGAAGTGGAAAAAGTGTTATGGAATTCATTTGATTCAAATTATTGCTTAGTAAATATATGAAATATATTATTTTTGTTCGAAATAGAATTTACATTATACTGGTTGAAATTATTTTAATTGTTATTTTTGGTTTAGGTCAGTACCTCTAATGGGTATATACAATATATAGATATTAGGGAAGACAAATCAATTTGGGATGTGCAAGCTCACACAAAAGAAGTCATAGGTAAATTATATAAAATTGATATATGAATAATGTGTAATATACATAAATATGAATTATAACTAGATTTATTATGATTTTAGGTTTATCACTTAGCTCATCATGCCCTGGACTTTTAGTTACTTCAGCAAACGACGGTGTCATAAAGGTGTGGGATATTATTAACAACAAAGAGCCACGGTCTATTTGGGAAAAAAAGACTAATCTTGGTGCTTTGTTATGTCTTGCACCCAACCCAGATAATCCATTTGTATTTGCTGTTGGTGGTGACAATAAATCACATAATTATAAAATATTTGATCTTTTACAAATACCAGAAGGTATGTTAATATACATATAATATCAAACTTTTATATAATAATTTTGTTATTGTTAGCATCTTAATATATATTTTTAACAGTACGCGAGAGGTTTCGGGAACGGAAGTTACAAAACAATATCAATGATACCAGAACACAAGAAGAAAAAGAAGGAATGATGGATGTAACTGAAGATAAGAATTCAACGATTCTACATACAACTAATACAGCATCCAAAAGAACAGAAAGGTATAAGTAAACAAGTACAATAAAGATTTCAAATTATATCTCCAAAGATTGTATATCCATAGGCACTTGTGCTACTTTTTACTTGTATATTGTTTTGACATAAATAAATATTTGAAAGACTAAACTAAAAGTTGTATTTTTTCTTCTTAAAACGTGTAATTTATTTTTTCTTTGTAATAATATATTGTTAATTTCAACAATATTTTTCGAAAGTTTTACAATCTGTACAACATAGTATGTAATTCTGTTCTAATAATTTACAACACACACAAATCCAATTTTATTTTAACATATTTTTACACATTGAAGACAATTGATACAAATTTTTGATTTGTATTGATCCAATGTAGAAATATCATAATATTTATTAAATTATTAAAAAAATATCGTTTTTTAAATCAATGAACGATTCCAGTAGTTGGAAATATGGACTTTGAAGTTGTACATTATAAAGTATAAAACATTTGCTGTAACTGTAAAAGGATTAAAAATACATTATCTTCACGATGATAATATAATTTAAAATATCTTTAATTTTTTATCTGAAGTAAATTAAAATGATTTACGAATATATTTAATTTACAAATATTAAACGCAAATTTTACATTCATCTTGTAAAGTTTATAAAATTGATGACATTTATGAAAAACAATTGAGAAGTAGCCGCTACAATTTCATTTCTCTATGTTATAAACTCTTTAAAACATTGCATGATTATATAATTTTTGGTACCTGAATATGTATAAATGTTTGTAAAAGTATTATTTACTTTCATGTTTATGATAAAGAATATTAACTTTAATGACAAATTACATTTTATAGTTCAGTCTAACTAGCATACAAATATTTTACATGGATTTAAAAAGAATTGGTTGTATAGCATATTAATATCTTTCCATTACTTATGAAATAATCATATTGTTTATGGTCCTTATAGTCACAATAAATTTTGTATGAGTCAATTCGATAATGCTATTTCTTATCTGGTAACGTAAAATATGTAAAAATAAATATAAAAAGAACTATAAATCACAGTTACAAGTGATTGGGCAGTTACTAATATGAGCTAGCTTTGCAGCTTTTATGCTCTGCTGTAGTACCAGTAATAGAAAAATGATAGTCTTTTGTAACATTGTTCCAATATTTGTGATTTTACTACATAAAGAAATTAATATTTAGTAAATTGGTCAAATATTTTCCAGTAATATTACATTGAATCTATATATCCTAATACTATTAAAGTATGGAGGCAATATAAGAAGTACATAAAAGTTACATTTGTCGTGTTTCATAACGAGAATAGTGAGCAACCAAAATTAACAAAATTTTTTGTTACAAATTCAGATATTATCTAAAATATATATTAAACCATGTGATACCTATTTCAATTTATATTATGTAGTATGTTATGTAATTTAATCGCATATCTTTTTATGTATATCTATATATAAATTAAAAATTTCTGTGTTAGTGAAATTAACTGCTATTAAAGTGTAAAGCTTGGAACAGATCGAATTTGGAATGGGATAAAGGTATATACGTACCAATGCCAGTTTCTTAGTTCTTCTTCACAGCAATTATTAAATAAACAAGATAAATACCTCATATTATACATAAATGAGTCAAAATATTCTAATTAACAATAATGTTACAACATGCTTTCTGGCAGTGGCGTCATAGATTCAATGAAAGTCATGTGGACATTGTTATGTCAACAATGGGTGTATCAAATTCCATTTGCCATATTAAGGCATATAATGCATTTGTTACAATTAATATTATATAAATAGAGTAATACGTAATATCCGAAGTTGCACAAATAAAATTATCTAAAATATGTAATTAAATATTAAAGATCAATTTGGAATATTATCAATCTATGAAATAAATAAATTTAACTAACTTTTGTTGTTGCTTTTAGATGTCAAGATTACTGTTATGAAACAATTTTTTTTTATGTCAGTATGTAGCAACAATATACAACATATTTCTTATGTTATACTGAAGACATAATTTAATGATTCCACTGATAGCATAAAACATCTGACCTCATTGAATGTTACGTAACCTGTAACATATAGACAAAATGGTTGTTTTTGTCTACAGAATGGACCATAGTCCATAGAGATTGACAGATATAATATATTAATTAGATTAATTCATACACATATGTGTTACAGCACTGAGCTAAGCATCTGTTCCTATATCCAGACTTCTGGAGTCTTGATTAGAATCATGCTGACTTCCATTTTCAGAAGAAGCACTGCTAGACAAACCAGATTGATCTGAACTTTTTTTCACTTTGGGCTTATATTCGGTAATAACGACAGTAACATTGTTCACTGTCACTTCATTGGTCTGAGCCGTACTACGATCTATATTTTTTAGACGAGGTGGGTGCCTATTTTTACGCCTTGGTTTGTCCAATTTACGATCTTTTTCTTTACCGCTACTAGTTGTACTACCCCCACTTGCACCTTCCTTCTTTCCAGGTTTCAAAAGTGGTACATATTGTTGTTGCGCAACCTACATATAGATTAATGTTAATAAGATTATATATTATTAACTCGTATTGTAAATTTATTATACATTATTGCATTTATAACATATAGTGAAATACTATAATATTGTAACCTGTTGTGCCACAAGTTGGGGATTAATACGGGGTTTCCGCGTAGAAGTTCCTTTACGGACGTCACACATGAGGCACTTAAATGCTTCTGCTGTATTTCTATATGTGCAAACACTGCAGTCCCAATAGTTTTCTTCCAAAACCTTCGCCTGACGTTTTCCACTTCCCGAATGGTTCATTGTTCATGAAAGTCAGTTGTAAAACACTGTACCTTCTCAAAAGAGAGTTAGCCTTCCTGTACGTGCTTTCAGCCTCATTAAAAGTGATTTTGTGAACACTGTATACTTTATGACAATGAGAATGCTCTAAAAGAGCAGGAATAAAGATATGCAATAAAGAAAATGGACAATTGCCTAAGATAATATTCTGTGCATCAACTAAACAAGATACACAATTGTCGGATGTATTCATCTTTGCTATATAAGCCATACATATCCGTTTGTTGTGACATTCTGATGTACATGTTTTAAAGTATATCTAGAACAAATAAAATATACATTTCTTATCATAATGTGATAAATAAATTGTTTTTAATGCCTAACAAAAATTTTATAATGTATTCGTGATTGTATTTATCCTATATCTTATGGTAAATAAATTTGTTATATTTATTGTTACTTAATACATAGGCACACGTACGTTTATGCTATAAAATGTTGTTTAAAAAATTAAATCAACTTGTTACAAAAATTTATAATAAAATAGATCTTTCTGTAGATTATGATAAAATATTTATTTAATACGTACGTACCGATTAAAAGTACCAATTTATGGAACTTTTTGCACAGTAACGGTTATCCGTCGTTTTTTGTTATTGTATTACAAATGCTTGCTTTTCCACTTCAAAAACTTATATTAAATATCCATGGGGTAATGTATAAATAATAAAATCTTAATTGTGGAAAGTTCAAATACTATTTATGGTATAAAGGTTCCAAACATTCTTTTCTCTAATGAAACAGATGGAATTCTTCACTTGCATATAAAAGTAGCATTATTCCACATATACGATGTTCTCCTTGTCAGTATTATCAGTATGTCTTATACACATACACTAGACACTCTGACACATTTACAGTCAAGACATCTTTTTTATGTTTTGTGTTATTGTAAAACGGTTGCTTTACACATAAAACTTGGTAAAAATCAACTAACTCGAAGATATTGACAAACAATCTACAGCGCTGTTCCTCTATAGGTCGAACAGCGGAATGTTGAATACGGACTATGGACTAAAATACTGTTCGGTTTGGCAACATTGTATGGACCAGCGTTGTATGCTGTAACAGAAAGGCCCTTTTCTACTTGTTTAATTATGAAAAATATGATACATATTAATATACTTTATTGTGCTGGTTGTACTAAATTTTTAAATAACACGATAACGCAGCGAAACATAAATTATTACGAATATTACTTCACAATAATATAAAAAAAAAGATATATTATAATTTTCAAACAGATAATTTATATAAAAAAGATGTTTTGTATACAAAATTTTCAATTGTTTTAATTCTTTGTCTTATTAAGAATTTCTGTAGCGTTTTACGTACTCTCTATTTTATGACGTATAAGCAAAAAACAGCTTGCAAAATATAGGCCTCAGATTAACTTTCACACATTCCTGAAAGTTTTCCCATACAGTAGTAGTTGTGACAGTGCCGGACACTTGATAATTCCAACTGTTAAGTGGGTGTTTTTTTCTTTTACTAAGTTTGATAAAAAATAATGCAACGTATGTAAATGTAATTACGAAGATAAATAACAGTCTGTTATAGTAAATTGGGCTAGGTGGTATGGTATGTTGTATAACCATTTACCAGTTTTGACATTTAAAACTTTCAAGGTTAACGAATATAAACAATAATAAAGATTATATATTACTTTTTTCATATGGAACAGAATTAGTATAATGAAAATAATATGGAAATTTGTTCCTTTTTGTCAAATTTGTTAAGCATTTAGAAAAAATATATTAGATAGTTTTAAGTATATATAATAGAAATTTGATATACTAGGACATATCAAATGGGATGGATAAGTCATGGGATCATCCATGGACTACAGATGAAATGCGAAAAAAGAGAAGGGAATGGAGTTTAGCAGGTGATGCAGGACTCCTTAAACATCTGCAGCAATTTTCTAATGTATGATTGAAATTGGTGTAACCTATTAAAATTATACTTGTACAAGATTTATATTTACCGACAATATTTGTTATAGAATGTGGTATCAAGGGCAAATAAAACTCAAGAAGCCTTAGATTCACTGACAACACAACTAAATGAAACAGCAATATTTATAGATAATGTTACCAATACATCTTTGGCTTTAGCCAATACTCAATTTATTGAAAGCCGTGTACAGGAGGATAATATAGAGATTGGACAACAAGCAGAAACATCAGTGGAGGTAGTTGGAGATTTTTACGATGTAAGATACTGTAACTTTTTTAAATTATTACTATATCAAAATTTGTTTATAGCAAGGTAAGGATGAAGATTCTGCAACTGCAGATTTCATAGCTAGTGTGAGTGAAAGTGTCAAGCAAGGCCTAAATATAATGTATGAAAAATACAAGGAAATGGAGTTTGTTGATAGTGATAGTGAAGAAGAGGACAATAAAGTAGTACTAAGGTAAATATTATAATAAATATTATAAAAAATAATCTAGTAATTATTTTTATTTATTATTGTTTTTATTATACATATATAAATAAAATATCGATAATTTAATTACAGTGTTGTATTGGGACCAAATAATCCATACCAAGATCGACCTTTGCCTTATGTCATTGGCTCAGAAAAATGGAAAAATTCAAATAAAATTGGTCTAGAAAGCAGTAGCAGCAGTGAATCTGAACAAGTAGACGAAGAAGAAGAAGAATCAGAAAGCGAAGATGATACCACAGCAGCATTTAAAGATTACAGTATGAATGCTGCACCAAAAACAAACATTGTTGGATTATTACCTTCTTTGAATGAATCGGATTACAGTAAAAGAAATGATATGACATATATTATAGGAAATGACAAAATGGATGCACTTAGTCAAAATGAAATAGATTCAGTACCTGATTCAGTTACTCCTACTGATAATGCATCAAAGGTTCCTATTTCCTTTTTCTTTAATATATATACTCTTGTATGATGTTCTTTACACTACACATACATGTTATAAGATCTTCATACTTTGATTTAGATACCATTGCCGAACAATATAACACCAAATTTTGCAGAAGAATTAGCCAAGCGATTAGGTACAGTTCGACAGACTGAAAAACCTGTTGTAGATGAAAAAAATGAGGCATCGATAAATCGATTTAAAGGTATTTACATGAATTAAATTTAATTTGATTTTTATCCATATTTAATTTTTATTATATTTTTTAGATGATTTATTTACACCAGAGGAAGATGAAAACATCTTAAATGATAAATCTAAAACTATAATCAGTAGAAGTAAAGGATTTTTAAATGATCAATTTGTAGAAAATGCATCCAAGGAAAGACAAATCAAATCGTATAAGAATAATATTATACCTGCTAGCATTGATGTGCCACCTCCAATTAGTGCTGTTTGTAAGTTTCTCGTAGCTTATAAGCTTTCGTAATTTACATATTTGCGTCTTTTCAAGATGTTTAATAAGAGGGATTGTATTTACAGCGACGAAACCAAAATCTGCAATCGATGATCTTTTCGGCGATGCTGATTCTGACATTTTTTCCCCGAAAAATACAATCACGAAAAATAAATATTCTAGCAATAATAATCAGTCAGAAAAGACAGAAGGAACGCGAAGGAATCATTTAGAGATAGCATCATCAGTAACTAGTAATATGACTACGAGTACCCCAGAAACTAACGTAAATACTAATTTATTTAGCGATGATGAAGATGTTGGTGACCTCTTCGGATCGTCTAAACATCAACAACTAAATAAAAAGGTAAGATTGCATAAAATAACTATTGTTAACAAAATACTTCACTTACAAATATTATAATGGAACTGCAAAATTAATATTTCATGTGATATTTTAGAAACCAGGGGGAGAAGTATCGATATTTGGAAATATCTTAACTTCAGAGAATGAAAATAAGCTATCTCGTAGGATATCGCGAACTCAATCATCTGGATCTTCCGGAAGTAATACACCAGCAAATTATGAAATTAGTGGTAGCAATGAATCGGTACTTGATCGTTCGCGAAATGTTATTCTGAACAATAATATTAACGAACAAGACTCTATTGTGACAGCAAGGAATAACGCAGAAAATTCAAACATTGTTAATGAAAGTAGTTACAGCAGTGGAATATCAATTCATCCACCAAGTATTAATAATACAGGTGGTTCAAGCATAGGGTAAGTGCCAATTTTATTACTAAATTAAATTAAATTAAAGTAAATTAGATTAAATAACAAATCAGATGATTTAGATTATGGACAATAATATATTTTGCTAAAAATAAAGGTATTATCGTCCCTACGATTGTCGGACCATGTTTAATGATATATCGATAAAAATTTATATCGTCATTGTTTTTTTATACGCGCGAAAAACAAATGCACGTGCCATGTACATCAAATGTCATTGAATTGATGATCCAAACATTAGTCATCATTCATTACGTTGCGGTGATTGTATCGGCTACATGCGCGAGCTCAAGGCGAGCTCCTTTAGTTTATTCGTATCTCGTCCAGAACTAGTATCTTGTAGGCATATATTCGATCAACACATTTTTAATTTCATTTATTTCTAATTATAGGAAATCTAGTAAGTACTACATTATCTCATGGCTATTATTCATCTGGCATTATTCATCCCTAACGCAATAACAATTTTTCAATTTGCACAAATAAATTCCGTATCATATTGGTAGTGGGATATGTTTAATTAAATTAATTAATTAATAAACATTTCTAGTTTTTATGTATAAGAACATGATATGTAGAACAATGAATAATATTACTGTCCATGTGATACTTAACAAGTATATATGTATTGATTTAAAATCAAATCACTTACAAAAGTCCTGTTATATGCCTGTCTGAATGATGCATGTGTCTCTAATCTCTATAGTACGTCTCCACGGATAGATCCTCGTACTTTCTAAAAGCTATTATATTTTGTTGAATGGTAATTCAATTTTTTAGAATCCAATCTCACATGCCAACTTGTCATAGACAAGATTTCTCTCGCTGTAATCTTGTTTCTGTCAATAGCAATTGATTCATTTAGCACGTTATAAATTATCGCGTTATGTCTCTTGAGAATTTATTACATGCAATTATGGATTTGTTTTGCCGCGAGTTATTGATAATTCTATATCGGAAATTGTATTGTACTATATTATCGTTATACCTATTTTTGCATTTTAATGCATCGCATAAGTGTATTCAATGATTTTATTACGTTTCGCGTACACATGATATTGAATAATTGAATTATGAGAAATTGTTGCGTTGAAGAAACTACTAGCGTCATGAAATCTTACCATTTCTTATATAAATTCATTTTAGACATTGCATTCCACATTTTTTAATCTTTCTTTGATCTGCAAGCGTTGCCTTATTGATTTTGTTACGATATATTTAACTCTATACATTTTATTAATACGCACCGTGTTTTAAGTTTCATGTTTCTATTTGCTTTTGTTTTGTAATCTTGTAACGTATTCTTCAGAAGGAAGCTTCTACCATAAATAAGGCATATCTTTTAATACAGAGAATGAAATACTATTCTTCCAATTTAATTCAAGATAAGCAATAAAAAAGAAAGAAAAGAAAACAATTTTGAATTCACTTTAATAGAATATTATATTATTATTTTTTATTTCTATTTTTATGACCGTTTTGTTTTAGCGTTGACTTCCAGCCACAAATGACATCAACGCGTTTAAAATCGGAAGAGATCTATCGGGAACAAATCACCAGTGACAGTCTGTTCACTGCACGTACACAGAATCCAGCGAATGCTACTTCAATTTTAAATTCAACAAATAATCAACCGCAGGAAGAATCGATAGAAGATGTACTGTCTATAGCGCAAGACGATGTATTCGAGAACGAAGATCTGTTTGGCCCACCCCCGTTACCAAAAGCGGATTCAAAACCGGCAAAATCGAAGATGCCTTCGTTATTTGACGATTCCGACTCTGGTGACGAGTTGTTTTCAACGACCAGTTCAGGTTCTAGATCGCAAAGGAGTAGCGATTTATTAACTTCTCAGTATTCTGATAAAATAAAATCCACGCAACGCAGAGGTCTCTTTGACGAAGAAATCGATATATTCGATAATAAGGATTCGCTAGACGTTGATATCTTTGGCATAATACCGAAACCGGTTGCGAAACAGGAAAGCAGTACCTCTAGTAGAAAATTTTTGGACATACCTGATGATGATCTGTTTGCAAGCAATATTCGAGACACGATACCAAAAAATAATGGCTTGGAGAAAAGCAAAAATGTTGCCACATCGAAGGAAATTAGGTTGTTTGACGACGACGATATCGAAGATGGCGATTTATTCGCTACGAAACCTGTCAAAAGCGAAGCTAAAAATGAGCCTGATATTTTCAACGACGACGACGAGAATGATTTGTTTTCCGTCCAGAAACCAATTGATAAAAAGCAGAAAGATAACAAACAGCCATCAGAAACGGCTACATTCGGAATAGATATCACGGATCAGAAAGTATCCACTGAGAAGAACAAAAGTAAGAGTAGCGATATTCTTTCGGGCAACGGATTGTTTTCTACTGCCATTGGATCGCATGGATTAATCTTTGAGGATGATGACTATGATGATTTGTTCAGTACCAAAAATGTATCAACGGAAAAAACAAAAGAGGATGCACATTTAAATTTGAAGACGACAGAGGATACTAAGGAACGTTCTATTAAGAATATTGAAACATCAAATAGTCCTGACATCTTTGCGAAATCTGAAGAATCAAACGTTCCTGTTACTGCGTCCACGGACATAGAACAAGATAATGACAAAGTTATGCATCGAGTTAGTAGCTCTGACGAACGCGAACCTATGCAAAATAATGAAAATGAATTAAAGAAGAGTCCTCCAAAATCTTTAGACATACATACACCTGGCACGTTATCTTCGCCTGAAAAGAACAATCAGGCAGCGAAACGCGTGGTTTCTGGGAAGATAAAAAATTTGATGGGAAGAATGGGCGATTTGAAGTTGATTTCACCTATGGATACACCACCAGTATGGCGAAAAAGCAAAGAAAAGACGGATGAAGAAGATAGTGCAGCGGATAGAGATAGCGATGACGGTGGATGTCTTAGTACACAAGGTCCTAATTCGCCGTTAAGTGTGTCAGGTAACGAAGATATAACTTTTACATTCTACACTTATAGTTTGTATCTTCATCTATAATTTTTTAACATAATATATTTGACCTAAAGGAAAATGTTGTTTTGTAGAAGACAGCACCACGCAGAAGCAATCACAGCAATCAATGATTTCGGATGAAAATAATGCAGAAAATGCCATTAGTTTCGATGAACCAGCCCAGCTAGAGACGTTGTCTACTACCGCTTCGAAGGTAATTACTAAAACATCACTGAAATATTTTGAAAAGCGAAAATAATTCCGTTGATCATATTGTTTATTTATTTTTGCTCTTTTTATCATTTTTCAGACTCGGGTTAGGATACAAGCGAGACGCCGACCACAAAGTAGGCAAGCACGAAAATCCGCTATCAGACAAAGCGGAATCGATTTTGATACCGTAGACTTCGTTGAGAATAATTCACAAGATGAGAATCAGGTTAATCAATCGTCAAGTATTTTCAATAAAGAGACCTTTACAGCTGCGAACACCAGCGCTGCCCATTCTACCGCCGCGATTTCTGACCACTTGGTTTCGTCTACCAACGATAATCTTTATAGAACCCCTGATACTAATATATTCTTGTCTGCGGATGATAAATCTGAATTAGGGAGCATAAGCAAGGAAAGTTCAGTGAGTGCTAACAAAAATACTTTACTGTCACCGTCTACGGACGAAGAAGATTTATTTGATGTACCACCTGATCTACCAGAGGATCCGCAGAAAGAAGATACACTGTTTGGTAGAGCGCCTATTCTCTCCCCAGTCGAGAAAGTCGTTTCTGAAAAGCCACCGGTTACCTTTAAAGTATTGAAAGACACGCATATTAAACAAATCGACGATATAAAGACAGAAACGGGGAAAACCGAGCAACAAAAAGAAAAGAGTAGCACGTTATCCGAATCTAGTACCACTTCCAATGTAAACGCTACAATTTCATGCGCTACTAGAAAGGAATCCAAATCAGAGGACACGAAATTCGAAGACGAATCGAAAAAAATGATCGATCCGTTACGAGATGATAGTCACGATCCGTTGAAAGATCCCAGTCAGTTATTTGCCTTTGTTACGAAAACACCATCTCCAGAAAAAGGAAAGAATTTGTTATTTTCCGAAGACGATAGTTTGTTTTCTAGCGGTAATAAGAAATTCGTCGAAGAAAAAACTACGAAGAAACCAATTTTGGACTTGTTTACCGATGATGCGGAAAGTGATTTGTTTACGACGACTTTAACTAAAGCCGTGAAAAAGCCTTTAAAGGATACCAAGATTAGTTTATTCGATGAAGAAGACGAAGATGATAGTTTATTTGGATCCGTTGTAAAAAAGTCGACGATAGAAAACATACCCGAAAAGAGACATTCTATGGAGCAAACTGCGAAGAAAATAAGCTTATTTGATAATGATGATAACGACACAAATTTGTTCTCTGAGCCATTCGATCAAACACAGAAGTCAGATTCTGGAAGTATTCAAGAGCAATCGAGTAAAAATGATATGTTAACCAATATTACCGAGACCGTAAGGACGTCGCATATTACGGATATTTTTGCTGATCAATCGAGCGGAGAAGATGATATTTTCGCCAAGACACCAGCTTCAAAGAAAACCACTGTCACGTCGAAGTCGCTGTTTCCTTCTGACGACGACGACGACGATGATAATATTTTCGGTAAGAAATTCACAAGCGAATCGCAGGTAAACTCAGCAGAAACGCGTTCGATCGTTAAAAAAGCGGTAACGAGGGATCTAAAAAAGACAGCTGAAAAGATTGCCGAAGATCCATTGAGTGCTCTACTAGATGACTAAATATATTTTTTTCTAAAATTATATATATATTATTTATGTTTGTTGTTTAATGTATACATCTTATAAATTCGTTTGAAATTAGGATACAAAATATCGACATTGAACATATATAATACTTTCCAAATTGTATATTTATTAAAATAATAATCCAGAATTAAGTAAATTGATGATTAAATATGTATAAATTGTGAATAACGCTGTGCGTTCAAAGGTATCGCCACTGCAAAAATAATAGGAGAAAATTTAATTATATACAAGATGTATTTGTTTTTATTTATTCTTTATATAGGAATGCAAAATATATTATGATTTATAACATATATTGCCACAGATATTTTAAAGTATTTTTTCATTGTCACTGTTTTAAATAGAAATCATAAAAATATTAAAATCATAAGACAAAACTTTTATTAAGTATCGAGGACAACGAACAGCATAATATTAGACAAATAAGATAATAATTAATACTGCTTGATTGGTTGCCATCTTGTTACACAATTATTTTGCATAATTAATTTGCAAGCAGTGCTTTCACGTATACTGCATATCATGCATTCTCTGTAATTTATGTACAAGGGGTCTGCGAAATCATGGTACAGGCGGTCAGATGGTGATTTTACATGTAAAAATAAATTGAATAAAAAAGTTTCGTTTCCGAGGAAAATAAGTTTGAAAACTTATCCAAGTACGTTACGTGCATTAAGTGAAAATTTCGAATTATAAAACTTCCTGCTTGTGACTATTAATAAATATATACGCTGCCACGATTAATTTCCTGCTATTGTCATCTCCGCGTGTGTTTTCTCCGCGACAATAACTATTACTTTTCATTTTTCTATATTCAATTTGAAGGTTTTTATAAGTAAGGATAGGATTAGTACTTCTTAAGAATCATTTAATTAATCAAAAAACAAATCGTGATATTGCCCATGTTTAACAATGCAGACACGAGTAGAAACAGAAGTTTCATAATTCGAAATTTGCAGTTAATACATGGGTACATAATGCGTTTTCAGATTCATGATTACGAGTGAAACTGAAGCCTTAAATGAGAAGTCGTTATTCTTCTTTTACTACCGATTTTTGCATGTAGTATCGTCACCCAACCGCTTGTTCTATAATTTCAGAGACATCCTGTATAGTTCGTCTTATATATTTATTTGTTGACAATATGTGGCACTCGATAATGTATTTTATTGTATATATTGCATCCTCTCTATGAAACATGTATTAGTACAAATACAAATAAATAAACGAAATAAATATTATTTATATTATATTTAAAGATTTAATTCCTAATATTATCAAATAAAATGAAAAGGAAATTTATTGTTATTTGTTTTCTGTTCATTAACGAATAATCTATTTTTCGAATTTTCGTTATTCTCGGATGATATCGTACATAATTCATTAAAAGTCGAAGTGAAAAGCGTAAAACTTTTGATACATTAGAAATGACGTTATTCGGCTATAAATTTATGTTAAGTTAGATCATTGAATGGTTCAAAGGTGCATCCGGTATTTCTAAAACAATGCTGATGTACTTACAATTGAAATGAATTTATATTTATATAATTGTGGTGATTATGTAATTTTTTAAGTCAGAATAATTTTCTATTAAAATTATGGAAAGGTAAACGAAATTTATCTGACTAAATGAATTAAATTAAAAATAAAATAGAACTCATTGTTTTAAGCAAATTCAAGCACACCTATTCTGTTATACTTCATCAGGTACATATTTTGTACATTGTCCTACATAATAGATTATTCTTCATGATGATAAGGATTAATCTTCTTTTAAAGATTATTTAGTGTTAAATTTTACGTAAAATTACATAAATTCTATAAATATTTACATTATTGTAAAATATTTATATTATTACAAACTAAAAGAAGTTATGCAAAATCTTCAATAACATGTAATACTATGTATATGTGTCGTAGCGACACATATATTAAATTACTGAGAGGATCTTTTTAGTCGATTATATCGGAACATGTATATTCGTTTCCAATTCAATGTAGGTATGTTTTACAAAATGTTTCAGAACACATGACATTATTTTCCCGTACATCGATATGATGTACTGCTTTCTCAGTACTTCAATCCAACTATCGTAATTCAGTAGATTACTAAAGCTAAATGGCCTGTTTTTAATTTGCATACACAAGTTTCGACTTTCATATGTGCTGAATAGGTGTACATTTGAAGAAATATATATCCGTTTAAAGCTATTGGGGCACAGTCGGAATACTTTACAGTCGAAACTGAAACGTCGTCGAATTCACATCAGAGGTATTACTTAAGCTGCTACGCCATTTGGTAAGCAATACTGTTACTTCCTTTTCTTTCCTTTAACAATTTTTTTTTAAATCGATGTGTTTCTTGTAATTACATTTTGCTCTAAATTCGTTTCCATATTTCATACTGTGAAGATTATTCTATAAATTATTCATATAAAAACTGAAGAAATGAACTATGTAGATTTCAAGAAGAAGGCATAATAAAGTTCAAATAATGTTTAACTGAGCTGTTCAAAAATCACACTTATATTCTAGATACATTTCATCTTATTGCCTTGCTTTATCATTTTTCATCCTATAAAATTTCGCTGAACTATTGTTATACTAAATTACGTATATCGTCCGAGGTTTAACAGGTAGACCGTCAGGATGTCTTCAAGTGGAAGTAATTTATATATAGACGACTTAGTGAACTTTGATGAACCAACGGTGTCAAATGAAAAAAGCGAAATAGCTGAATTTTTTTCTCATACTAATGTTTTGGTAACAGGGGGTACGGGCTTTTTAGGAAAACTACTCATCGAGAAGTTACTCAGGTACTCTACTGACACGACACTATATTTCAATAATTTTTTACGTATTACAAACGAATGCAAACAATAAATTAACAGCGATTATTTAATCTTACGACGTACTTTTGTGGCTAAAACATATCAATAATCTCATATTTCTGCAATTAAAATTTCATCAGCACGTATTATAATATGATGATACGATTATATAAAAAATAATATTTCTTTGCCTTGAAAATTTCGTTAATTTACGTTTTGATATTTTTTGTAATTGTAATTCCTGGACATGGCATGCTATTATTGATTGCTAATACATCTTAATTCGTTTGTTGAACAATCGGTTCAAAGGTACTTCCGGTGTTTATGAAATAATTCTTTTCTACGAACAGCGGAGTTTTGGTACTTTTATTATGTTTGATACTTTATGTACTATACATTGTTTGATAATACATTGACCTAATATAATTATGTCATATTATTTTGCATAATAAATCATTGTATTCCATTCGAAGTATATTTGTAGAAGCTGTCCAGATATTTTAAGATTATATATGATAGTGAGACCGAAAAAGGGGAAAACTGCTTTCGAACGATATAAAGAAAGTTTCGAAGAAGTTGTAAGCAGAATAAGCTCTTTAATAAAGTATCTTATTAAATGAATTCTAATAATAAATTGTATAATATTTTTATTAGATATACGACAAATTAAGATGCGAGCAACCGAATTTTCTGCAAAAAATAGTAATATTAGAAGGCGATGCAGCGAAAGAAGATTATGGACTTTCGCCAGAAGATAAGAAGACTTTAATGAATGTGAATATTATTTTTCATGCAGCTGCAGTTGTGCGATTTGATGAAAAAATTCGGGTTGCAGTGAATATCAATGTCAGAAGCACAAAATTCTTATTGTCATTTGCAAAAAAATTACCAAATTTTAAGGTATATCTAACATTTCTTATTGTAATTTCTATACCAAATATCTTAGACCAACTCTGTTAAGGACATAAATAATTATTAATAATTACAAATAATTCTATCTGTAGGCTTTTGTGCATGTATCAACTGCATTTTCCAATTGTGTACGTAAGAATATTGATGAAGTACACTATACAGATATTATAGATGCAGATAAAGTTTTAACATTGTTGGATACATTGGATGATGGAAGACTTGAAAAAATGACCCCTATGTAAGTATTGCTTTAAAACACTAAATTCTAATTTTCTGAATAAGAATGATTATAATCAACTGCAAATATTCTGTATAATAGATTGCTTGATAAATGGCCAAATACATATGTATTTACTAAGGCACTAGGAGAAAATATGGTATTAAAGTATGGTGGTGATCTACCAGTTTGTATTGTACGCCCCAGTATCGTTATAGCAACTTACAAGGAACCAATTTCTGCATGGATAAATAATATGTATGGACCCACAGGTGTAGTTATGGGTAGCGGTATAGGTTTGTTACATACATTGCATTGTAAAAAAGAAAATATAGCAGATATCATACCAGCTGATTATGTTATTTCCAACATTATTTCCTCTGCTTGGGATGTTGCCAATAGGTAGTATTTTGTCATTTTTTATTAATTTTGTTATTAAATAGTATGAAAAATTGAGTAATACCATTTCATTCGTAAACAAAAAGAAAAAAGAATTGATGGAATGAAATAATAAAGAATTATACTTAGATAAAAAGAGATATAAAATTCAATACAGGTAATAATTATTTTGTTTCATAGAAAAGTTGCAATAAAGTCAGACCAATCTTCTAATTTACCTGATGAGGAAAAAATACCTGTTTATAATTCGGTATCTTCTTGTCAAAAACCAATTTCTTGGGGTGAATTTATGAAGCTTAATGAAATTTATGGATTAATAGTACCTAGTACAAAAGTTATTTGGGTTTATAGACTGACACTCAATAGATATTTATTTCTTCACAATATCTATGCTTTCTTATTGCACATAATACCAGCAATTATCGTTGATACAATGGCTTATCTCACTGGTCGGACACCTATGTATGTATCCTATATACCAATTATAAACCATGTATAGATAACATACATTGATAATTACATAAATTAATAGTAATATTTCATTAATATATTTTTAGATTATTAGATGCATACAGAAAGATACATAAATTTAGCACTGTGATACATTACTTCGCAGTAAATGAATGGAAGTTTAAAAATGACAATGTTATAAAACTTTGGAACAAGATGAATTCTGCTGATCGACAAATTTTCTGCCTTAATACAGAATACTTGGACTGGAAGGAATATTTCTATTATCACATAAGAGGTGTTCGTATGTATTTATTAAAAGATCCTATGGACACAGTAGAACTAGGAATAGCCAAATATAAGAAGTACGTTCCTTTTCAATGTTTATTGAAATTAAAGTTACTGTTATTATATATTATAACATGAAATATTTTTATATTGTAGGTTACGTCTAGCGCACAATACAATCATGTTAACAATATCACTATTACTTTTATGGTTTGCGATATCATTCATAAGTTTTCTTTGGTCTTTTTGTCCTTTATCACACTAATAATTATTGATAGCAATATTGTAGTTCTTTTATCTACATTACATTTGAAACAATTTTCTATTAAAGTGTACATTCCTGTTACAAACAGTTGTTCACTATTGAACTTATTTCATTATAATGATAATAGATGTCGCCACAAAGCTATATTATCTTTATTAAAATAAAATGTATATATTCTCTTATCTTTATTACAATATCCAATTTGTTAAGTAAGGAAATATTTGCTTTCATATTCTGTAAGCAATATTAAGATTGTTTCATAATTGACTAATTCTGTTGATTCTGACGTTTCTATATTTGGTCAAAATAGAAAGTTAGAGAAGTTTCAAGTTATTTACAAATTTTATTTATATTATTTTTATACTATTTATATATAAGCAAAACATTAAAAATGTTCTATAATAATTATAATTTATATAATCTTTAAGCATTTTGTAATATGTGAAGCCTTTATTTCGAATTATTAACTTGTTTATATAGTTATTTATATTATATATGAATATTTTTAATGAATTAATGTCACAAGTAAAAAGAAATACAAGGTATCAGAAGCGTTATTGAAATTCTTATATTGTGAAATAAGATGAAAAAAAAAGTGAAATAGTTATACTAAAAAATAAAAATTTGAAATGTCATATAAAAATATGTTTTCATAAATAAATTAAAAATTAAGATTTTGTTCACTAAGAATTTTTAACCGTGTGTATCAAACTAAAAAGTTTCTAATCATGAAAATGAAATGTATGCGTAGGAGTCTCTTCTCAATTTATAGGCGCGTTGTTAATAGGTGCGACTACAGTCTTGTCTACATGCTGGGCACATTGTATACAAATTGATTGATTTATCGAAGTACGAAGCACTACTGAAATTGTTTTTTTTCCTATTTAAATACTGGATGTACTAGTATTTGTCATATCCTTCTTATTCCAATACAATTTTTTACTTCAAAATATTAGCTTAGGTTGTACAATTTTTATAGACTTGTTCTAACTATAAATTAAAATGAATCAATATAATATAGGGGAATAAACTATAGAGAGCCGGGAGAGAGATTTTGCACATCTTTTTCGTGTATCTTTTATGGCTGTGTATCAAGATTTATATAACCCATTTAATATGAATAATAAATTTGTTATGCTGTAATATGCTTGTATTCAATATTAATCATGATATTAAAAGTATTATAAAAGCTTGGTATAACCAACACTGGAGAAATACTATATAAATACATAATACATAACAGGAATGGATCGAAGGGCAGATGAGGAAAAGAAGCGGGTAAATTGTGCGCCACCATCGTACATCGAGCGTCAGAGTGTAGTGCGATACGGGGATGGAGGCCGCGCGAGCAGGCAAGCGGTTCAAGCGAACAGAGTCGAGGATCGAGAACCAACCGGCGACTCAGGAAGGCAGTGCACGCCCGACTGCCGACACGAGCGGATGGCGTACGTTGCCGCTCGCGCCACGATTACCTCGTGATTTTCCTTTCTGTCAGAGATACCGTCGGTCACCGTTGTCGATCTCTTGTGACGAATCACACAGTACTCTAAACTAAACCATCTATTGCGATTGCACACAGTCGGAGTCTTCAAGTTCGTTTGTGACTTTGTGTGCCGCGCTTCGATCGCGGAATAAGAAAAAAAAAACAAACGAACGAGCGAGAGACAACAAAAAGGAAATAAAGAAACGGAGAAGGCGAAAGGTAGATTTTCCCCTTTGATCTTTGTCTCTGGTCGTCGATTTTCATCGTGGTCGTTTCGTGTTTTGTCATCGACGAACGTCGCGTACGTACACGTTTTAACACCACGTGTGTGCGCACGCACGCACGCACCAACTCCAACGACGCACGTATTTACTATATTATCAGGCCCGCGCGACTGGCGTACGGGGCGCCCTCCAAAAGTCGTGTGTGCGCGTGCAACCCTACCGGAGCCCGCTGACGTTGGTTACCATAGTAGCGCGCGTGCCGATCAGCTGATCGTTGGGATCCGAGCGTGTTCGACCGTCGGCAGTCGGCCAGCAGCGGCTCCGTCCACTCGTTTTATGCGTTCGTGCAACTCGCTTGCCTTTCGCGCCGTGATTTAGTGATCAACCAACTATTTCGTCAACATCCCATCTCCCATTGTGGCAACGCATAGTTCCAGGAAAATTCTCGATACAACTAGACAAACTTGAATAGATCGTACATAACGGTCGGACCATCCTCTTATTCGCTGTTTTTGCGGTTAAAAGGATGCATTGTTACATTGTATCCGTATTGTCAATCTAATTAGCCAAGTAAACGACCAGACGTTGGATCAAATATGATTTGAAGTAGCCAAAGCCGAACTAAGTACGTTGTTCGAGTAATTCATTTGTGTGCTTGTGACAAGGAAAACCAAAGCATTTCGAGATACACCATTGCATACGACTATCGAGACCTTGCCATGATTCACGTCACGCATTTTAAATTCAACCGTCCAGAAGCGAAATTCAACGGAGATATGTCCAGCGACAGTGGATTCGAGCATTAGATATCATGGTTTGTTTAATTAAGCGTTGTAAAGTATCCCGATTGAAACATCGAACCATTTTTGCTGTCGAACGTTTTCAAATTACATTCGAACAAAAGTTTATAGAACGTAAGAAACAAGCTTGGTGATGGTCGTTGCGTATTTCTAACCGCGCCCGATAATCGAAACTATGTTCGATACATAATACTAATAAACACACGTCGTCTCTCGAAGCAGTAATTTACCGTGCGTTATGTTTTCAATAGCGTTGTCAGGTGACCTTATGTACGTGACTAACCGTGCGACCATCAATGACACGCTACAAAATCAACAAAACAAACTTAAACTGAAAAACGATCACTCATTCAAGTAGATATATCGGGGAATTACGAAGAACGCCCTTGCCACTTCTCGTAATCGATTAATTTGCAAATGAAACAAAATTCAATTACTTGAATTAAATCGATGTATCACAGTATTCGCAAAAATGAAACATAATCATTTCGAATCGATCGATCAGAAGATGGTGTTGTAGTGCAGTTTGGAAAAAAACATCGATATATCGATATTGTTTGGTGTCAGGTGTCGCTAGACTGCAGTGAACGATGGCCACACAGTCTTCGTACGTACGAAATGAAGAACAAAACGCGTCGGAATTGGAAGTAACGGTTGTGGTGAATGATAATTTTCATTAAAACAACATTCAGGCTCGCTTGGTAATGGGATATCGCAGAATGTGAAAGCTTTTTTTTGTACGGACACAAATTTTTGACAATCGTTTGTACCTGTGACGAATCACTTGACTGCATGAACCAGACTCCGTGTGAATATGTGAAGTGACTGAATTCTTTTTTTAACGAACTTTCGTCAAAAGTGATTTTTCGTTTTATTTCGTGCTGTGCCTGCAACTGCATCTTTATACGCCAATTGCAACAATGACAATTCGAAGTAATTTCTCGTTCATGCGGAAACTCTGTGATAGCCAATGTCAGCAACGCCATTACTCGGATTAAGTCAAGTGTGAGAAGATCGGTTCCTGATATTATCTTGATAGAAAGCTTGGTGAGTAAAAAACATATATATTTATCGTAAAGTAAAAAAGCAGAAAAAATATTGTTTTTGTTACACCGATAAACATGTTGAGTTTTAAAAATCGAAGTACATATTAAATTGGTGCATACGAAATGTTGTACATTGAAATAAATTTTAACCATACATTGTATCTCTTTTAAGACATTTGTTCGAAGTAATTTTCACACGATTGAGCGAGCGTTTTGTTTTTCAATTTGGTTGATAATCAAACGTAGGTCAAAATTTAATTAATGGTTATTCGTTAAAATTTCGGATGAACAATATTTCATGGCTACCAACCTAACATATCTCCTTCGTATCAGTTCTTTCCCGCCATTTTTCGTCTTCTTTCATTCGAGGCAACATTATTTTTTATATATTTCGTTTAAGTGGAAATAAATAGGATATGCAATTTTATAATTCAATAGACAATTACATTTGAACAAACAATTATTGTGGGATGTAACGTAATTATAATTTTTATGACTATAAGCATAAGTAACGTCGAGCAGTATATAGAGTCTAGTCAGTTGTCGAGTCGACGAACCTCTATCGATCTTTACCTCCTGTCTGCGTCTGTCCTCCACCGCTCTGTCACACAGGAATGCAGGCTGTGTTGTATTTCTGGCGTAGTTATTTCTTAAGTTTTTCGAGTTGTGATCACCATCACAAATTTTAGAATAAACTGCTTAATTAAAACTGTTCGCTGATTATATATTATAAATATTAATGTCCACACCGTGTACATATGTACGATTAAAAATATTTCATGTTGAAATTCCCGGTAGGTCTATGAATCTTAGAGGATATTCTCGTAATACGTCGTATATCCTAATTATAATTGTTTGTTATTTTCTAAAACATTGGTAATAAATAATGATATAATAATTTGATTCCTTATCAATTTTTTAAATATATTTTTCTGACTATTTTTATCTGAAATGAGCACAGAATAGGAATCGAAAGAAGAATATATATTAGTGTAGTAAATGTTTACAAATAATATTGTACGAGACAAGTTGCTGGCCACAACGCAATAGGCATCACATAATAGAGGTACACACTCATTGATAAGCTACCGTTGTTCTTGGTTTTTATTAATATACCATTGTACATTTTATCTGCTTTTTCAAGGAAAAGGAAAAAGAACAAGCCAATCGTTATTTAAACTTTTAATTAGCAATATGAGATAAAATTGATAAAGTCGATTAATGGTCCAGCTTGTCATCTTCTACAGAACTTCTAATAAGAAAAGTTGAATCGTTTTGAAATACATTAAAATCTCGCTGAGCCTAATAATCGTACTCGTAGATTTGAAAGAGCGAACGTGAATGTTAAAATGTGACTAGGAAAAGAAACAAACGGAAAGAATATCGATCTTGCACCTGATCCTACAAAGCCAGGTGTAAGCAGGTACTCGTTCTTGTAAAACCGTCGTAGATGCGTTTACCTTCGTGGCTACTAGCCAACTAAATTCTCACAAACTAGTTCTGAAATTTATGCGATTCTTGAGAGTGCACAACCTAAAGAGGATTCTCTGTTTTGTCACATACTCCTCTTGGGACCTACCGCCTCGAAGTGCAATAAACTGGAACGGTGACTGAGGCTTTTAGCACCCCAGAGTGACCGCAACAAACGGAATTTTAATTCGATTATTTACCTGACAAACATGATTGGCAAATTATGTCCATCGTTTCCATATTCTATAGCCATTAACTCAAACGAATACATTTTGTTCAATGACTGAGATCGAATCAGTATTACTTCACTTTGATCGCATAAAATTATTATTCATTTCAGAATTAAGTTCTTAATTGGATACATTCCCCTCGCTGTATCAGATAAGATTTAATTAAAATATACCGGTTAAAAGTGAAAATATTCATAAAGTGTAAATTTCCGAGACAAGAGCGTCGTTGCAACTGGAAATTGATGGTATCGCGGAGGTGGTCCGAGATATGACTTTGTATAGATAGACGGTACAATATTCCAAATATAGACAGGAGAAACGACCAGGCGCATCTTAATTTGCGGTTGTACGTTACTAATTTGGTTCACTGACGTTGTACATCCAACGAATAACGTTTTGTCACAGTAGCACAAGCATTAGAAGGAACACGATGGTACGAAGTAAGAGACAAAGAGACAGAGAGGACGGTTATTAGTCCGCTCGCGGTTATTTCATTTGCGACTCATGGTCCACGGTACGAGTTGGTATAATTGTCAGGTTTACGAGAGTCTCGCCATGGAAGCTTGCGACAAAACTTCATCGAACCGTATCTAGGAAGTTATAATCTCTGGAAAAAGTACTGTTAATCGTGTTCGATCTGCGAGCTGAACGAACCAAAGAATTTCATTTCTTGAAATATATCTTGACTGTATCGTTTAATAATTTATAGATTTGGATTTATAAGTTAGCTTGCGAAATTTCTAATGCTATTTCTATAGATTTACGCATGAAACCTTTTTATCGAATACAAATACGTGATAAAAGATTATAAAGTCGTTCAGCATGTTCTCCTTGTTTTATGGTTTCGGAAATGAAACTCGCTTTTCCTCTTTAAGTTTACAGACATCTCGACAACACTTGAAACCGCTTACGTTTTGTATACTTATATTTAGCTACACGTTGAGAGAGGTGAAGTAGCTTGCGGAATCTAAATGAATAAACACCTGCGCGTCTATAGGATAACTGTTAACTGTAATTGTATGTTTTTTAACCTCCGTTAATGTTGATGCGGCATTTTCAATGCATAGTACACCGTTCCAACACCATTTATGTCACTGTCCATTTAATTATTTAGCGTTAAAACACGTAAACTCTGGCATTTGAAACGAAAGAAACATTTTTGAGTAACCTGGATAATCCGATCGATCGAGCAACGTATTCCAGTTCTAAATAAAAAAAATTGGATCGAACACAGTTCAATGAATCCAATTTTTAGAACCGAACGATAGAATAAGAGTAGACTGGAGGAAATATTTTCCAAACGATTTATATACATATATGTATATACTCTGTTCAATAACGTGGCATTTAGTTAGTCTTCCACTTGACGCTATGGTAGACAAATATCTATCTAACCGGTGTGTTGCGTAATGTTTGAGCGCGATGCGCTTTAAACGCATCTTTGTGGTACGGGCACAGCGATGCCCCTGACTTTCTGACATTGATTTTGACCGCAGAATCAACGTGCATAGGAGAGAACGCACCTAACTGTTCCTTTGACTATCTTATACTTGTAGGCTGTCAGATTGTTGACACAACCAGTGACACGTTTAATAGGATTATTTATGCTTCTAAAGGCGCTTAGATGGTTCCACGTTCGTATCAGCTTCATCTACCTGACAGCGCGTAGCATAATTATGCCGACACAGTTTGTAATATTGGGCTCGGCAAGCCAAGTGACAACGCCTAGTCGTCCCTGATTTTGACTTTGTTCGACTTCTGACGTACGACGAGACGTTTTAATCGTCTACGAATGCGCGCGATCGTGGCAACACGTGCTGCTACGTAACTTGTCCGATGATTATTGACATGATTATCTCGCACCAGTGCGCATGGACTAACGAATAGGAATTAATTGAAAAGAAACGTTAGATCCAACGTTGCTCGTGTTCGAATAACGGTGTTCTCGCGTACACGATGTTTCATTAGGTGCATGTTGTTCGTGTGTTCGTTCGTTATTGCCACTAGTTTACTCTGGTTAATTGTGCGTTTGATCGGGCGTCAAAAACCGTATTTATAGCGAAACTTGCAAATCGTTCGTTTTGTCCATTGTCTGTTGCTCATGCTGCGAATTTTAATGAGTTTGTTATTTATTCCTCTTTATTCCACCGTTAAAATGTTCTTTATGTGGCACGTATACTTATGTCTTAATACGTTGCGTGAATTAGAAGAGAGAGGCAGCCGTACACGAACCATTTCTCTGCAATAATTAATTTGTTCATGAATATTTCTTCGTATGCGCGTATCTAAATAATACACGGTTATAGATTCATGTTCTTAATTGTTAATATCTAATTCATCTTGTATTGCGATACTATGTACGAACGAGCTTGTAAGCTTGGGCGCGTGTTTACGTGCGCACGTGATGCGTGTGTGAGTGGCGCAGGTAATTTGCGGTTTTGAGACGAGACTGGATTCAGTCGGATAATGACCTGCTAGCACTCGTAACGTTAATTGCACTCGTTTCAGTCTTTTGCACAGAACATCATTGTGTTCGGGTTTCGACTCGAGTGCCTTTGGACGCCAACGCAAGCGCGAAACAACCGCGTGCGTACGATCCTTTTCACGATCATTTTAATGGCACATAAAAAATTTACGCACCCATTAATTCGTGGTTACCTTGGCATTAAGAACTAGTTGCATTTTAGGGCTACTTAAAATAGAAAACATTGTACACGCTTGTATACCGTCGCGAATGACAATAATTCTTTCAAAAATTCTATTCCGATAGATACTTATTTCATGAATTTAAATGATAGAATTCGATAGTAATACACGTCTTCTGTTTAAAACTAATCGAAATTTCCTAATATTTTCATAGATCCTTAGGGCTGCCAGTAAAGTTCATTAAAATTCTTTCACCTGTAATTGCAATAAGTATCTAGATGATAAACCGTACATAATTTAACGGCGTATTTAACAGCAGTTCTCACTCGTTCCTTAATCGTATTGGAAAAGCGTTGAATTCCCGAATATGCGAGGAACGCAGTGGCGTACGTTAATTAACCATCTAATTGGCTTGAATGCATCTCTGGCGTCTTACGAAATAAGCTTTGCTCGAATCGTCGAAGAAGTTACGTATATCGTAATTTATGTTATGGTCAAGGGAATAGCTGACAAAAATATGAAAATGCTCTTGAAATTCTAAACGATTCAACAGCATCGAAGTGTCTGTAACGCTACAACGATGCAATGATTAAACGTATCGATGCGTCCTTTTTACTTTCATGATTAGATAAAAAAGAGTTGTGTCAAAGGTTGAAAAATAGAGAACCGCTGCTGGCGATATAACACGATATAAGCATGGATCACAGGCGACAACCGCTCATTAGCATACAATACAGGCTAATGGGATCGCACGCTGACGGCTACCGTTCAATATCACGTCCACACATAGCTTTAGTCACCCTTTCGGGAAGAAAGAGCGGCATCGATGATATTAAAATTGTTCCACAGGTTCGGATTAGTTTTTCTCTCGGTAGTTTGTTAGAGCTTTGTCTTCGTGTTTCATTCGTTTACCAGCATAGCCGGCAGGCTTGCCTCGCGATTTATGCAATATCGAGGATAATTGTGAAATATTCTACAGTGCATTTAATTAATTTTGCATTAAGTCCTTTTTCAAACTTCATCGTCTGAAATAATATTAATGAATAATATTAATTCTTCTGTTGAATTTTCTTTAATTCATTCTTCGGTAAATTGCTTTAAAAGCAAATGTAAATTTAGTAGCAATATTCTCGAGCGAAACTCGTTGAAAAATTATCGCTGTATCGTTAGCATATTCGGAATTACGACTTCTCATAATGGAATTAATAAGCAGCCGATGGCTTTTGTAGAAGGTTATTTATAGAGTAATAGGTTTTTATTCTTTGTTTTTCAGTTCCTTCATACTTATTTCACGTTACTTAGCAAATCGTCTATCGCACGTGGCGCACTCAACAGGTACAATGTCATTTATTTAACAAAGGCTTCGATGATTAATTGTAATGACTAATTCCTGTATCAGATGCATCTGTTGTTCCTAGCAATATAGACCTAGTTCTTTTGTTCGCTAATGAAATTGCTTATCTACGCGTATCTTGTATCTACTACAAATAGGAGATATTACGTACTAAAATTATTCGCAGTAACTCCAGATAATATATCGAATTACGTTTTGCGGCCCGCAGTTTAGGCCGAGCACGTATTTCTGCTGGAACAGATAAAACTGGTTCGAATCGTTGTAGCGGGCATTGTAACACTGACTGCTATTTACACGTCATCGTATTATAGTTCCAACTACGTCCCTCATTACTGCTGGCAAATGCGTGCGAATGTCAGTTTTAGTACGAGGCAGTAAAAGACGCGAGGCGTCGTTGTTATTGCTTTTCTCGTGGTAGTTTCTGCTAGTTTTACCGGTCCGTTGTTTCATTATCGTTTCGTTGGGCTTTCTGCCGAGGAGGATTACGAGATAATGCGATAAGTCGGGAGTTTCGGAGCGAACAACAACGATACGAAGCACGAGTACACTGATGTATAGAAACGTGTATGGAAGATACGATGATTACCGTTGATGCGGAAAGCGAGCGAAAGAAACTGTTTGTACACAGTGACACAATTAACGTTTGAATGCCTTTAAGGATGTCTGGTATGCGTCACGTTGATATTTATTTTAATCATTTAATACGCGTATCTCGTAGAAAAACTACGAAAAATTATTTGCTCAGGCCGACGCGACGTCTCGTTACTTCAATTCATAATCGCGCATGCAATTATCGGTAGAAGACTTCTAAATTACTTGAAACTTCAGCTTAAGTTTGCCGGAACGTTTTATGCTACACAACCAGCAGATCGCGCACCAGTCTTGGTAGCAGTAAAAACGCCAATAGGTCGGCGATAAAATTAAATGAACACTTACAAACTCTAGCCGTCGGTTCAAGCTGAAGAGAGTATGGAAGCGAGTAGCTGTCGATAATGAGAAACTCGATAAAAACGACTGGAACGCTTCGTCTCAATTGATGTACGTCCCGTCATAATTGATACTCTAACGTCGTACCGCGAGCTCGGGGCTTGTATTTAAAGAGTCTTGGATTACGTCTAATGAGACGTTGCTTTTGACCTAACAATAGGCGATTACGAATTCGTTCATCTTAAGAAAACTGACCATTTGCCGCACGTTCCTTTCACCCTATCAGGAGAAATTAGTTCTCCGATTCTCTGCCGAGAGGATTTTTAAAAGGAAAACGTGCTTTCTAATACCATACCAAGTTAATTATGCGCATAAGTCGATATTCCTTCTTTATTTTCCTCACCTATCAATTTCAATGGTAGTTTCGCTCGTTGAATCCGAATTGCTCCGTTGAATCGGTTTTTAGGATACGATGATTTTACTCATAGTATCGCGTATATTTTACATAAGGTAGAATTTACGGAAGGAAACCGACTCGATACATATTTTGTAATTCAGAATGAAGGTTCAGGGTTGGTTCGTTAATTTTCATTGTCTCGTGCCAGCTGATAAAATCTGATACTAGGGAAAGGTATGAAGTACATGTACGTGATGTACATTAATGTATGATAGAATAGGAATTTCTTTTGTGGTACGTTCCGGCGAACCGATGTGGGTATATGCATATATATGTATTGCAGATATGGGTAGATCTATATGCACGACATGGCATTCAGAGCTTGTTGCATTCCGATTAACGCGTTATTATACGATGCGTATTAGAAACCGTACTTGCGACCAGCTAATGCGTTCGTGGTTCACACGCGTGTATTGGGCATTCGATAAGCATTGTAACGTAATAGAACGAACGTGTTTTGTGAAAGTGTATGTTCGGTTACACGTGATATGGTTCTTCAATGTATAGATACCTATTAAAAACTACTTCCTTTTTTTTAAACGGAAAACAAAATAGCGCTATGTATGTTTGACTTACAACGATATATACAGCAAATGTAAAGTAACTAGGCCTACTCGTGCATCATGTGGTGAATAGTGGAACGGTGCGATGTACCATGAAAAGCATCGGCTCACTGGATTCGTATTAAATCCATGCGAATCTATACAAATGGAAACATAAATGCAAGCGTGCATCGCGGTACACACGTGTCACGTACATACGGCAAAGTGTCGCCAAGTATGCACCGTATGCTAAAACACGATTCGCTTTCGAAATAAATCGATAAGATCTCGGTTGAACAGATTTCAAATTAACGTCAATGTACAGCACCGTGCGAGCCACGAACGGAGGTTATTAATGCCCGGTGTGCACCGTCAACGTTAGACCGTTCTAACATTATTATGGCGGTATCATGTAAAGTAGACGTTTCGCGGATGTAATATTAATGTAACCCGAGAAGAAATTGAGAGAGAAGCACGGCAGATGACAAGCTGTTCGTTTTACGTGGAAACGATGTATGTAATTATTTCAAGACTTAAATAGGTCGGAACACGATGGTTGTAATTTCAGCACAGTCAAATGGTTCTCGGCAGAGCTTTCTTTTTTGTACACCTTAATTGCACGTATCATGCCAAACATAATGTGTTAATATAATTGGCTTCCTTTATATAGAGTCACTGTTATACTTTCTAAGTATATTCTTTTTATCATTTCTCAATGATGAGCCACTGAAGCTTATTCGTGGCTCGCAATTAATTTAATTAAACAGCATCGATTCACGATAACCGAAAGGAACTGGTACCATCTACTGATAAGGTTAATCGCTGAAAAAAAAATGTTGTTATCGGATTGGTAATCGGTAAATTAACGACATTGACGGATTCATTAGGAGGAACGGGACTCGAACCGTGCCGTGGCCGCCAAAGATCACTCGATCGAATTTAAAATATTACCGAGCGAGTGGATCAACTTTATATTCAAAGAAACGACAAATACCAAAGGCATAAATGGCGGGAGTGATTATGATTAATAGTCGAGAACGTGATCTGTAAACACGTTCGATATGTTTTCGTTTCGTTAGTCATAGAATTTCCACTTCTGATTTTAGACGATTCTGATTTAGCAATCGGAGTCGTTTGAATGAGGTATTTTCACTTTGTTATCTGGCATTCATACGATAACGCAGTCTGTCATGAATTTTATATTACGAAGCGAGACACGTTAGGGATTGCCTGTCGTTTCATACGATTCGGTGTTTTTATGTAAATTACAGACATCATGTGCAATTACTATCGCTGCTACTTCCTTCGTATCTTTCTCTCTTTCGATCTAGCATTTGTCTCGAATGCTTGTACGGGCTATGGTAGTCTTCAAGGCGAAAAGAGAGAAGGCCAGATAAGGTAATGTCTTGGTAATGGTACATGTGCTTTGGTTCACACGCGGATACGACTGATCTGTACCGATCATTATCTTACATGTCCTGGTATAACACAATTATTTGCACCGGTAGTACAACTGGCCGAGTTTCATGCAGATATCTATTTCGACATAGCAGTATACGAGAGGCTGGGCAAGGAAAAAAGAAACGCAACCGTGTATCTTTATAGCTGTGCGTCAAACCAGCTGCTAAACTTTACAATGTGCCATAACAGAGCCTCTGTGTGCGTCGTTGAAATAATTGTGCCGAATCAGCGAGTCGAACGTTGCCGCCGATTGTGAAAATCCGCGTTGCTTCTGATCGGTGAAATCTAAGGAATGCGAGTCTTTTTTCGACTCGAGGACAAGTTTCCCTTGAGCTATTGTAACACGGTTCTCCCGTCTCGTAGGAGACCTCGCTACGAATTTCTGTATTACAGGCAACGATGCATTTTATTTAATTTTAACCAACGTTATCGAAGCCCGATCTTGGCACCGCCCACGAGAAAGTCATATCTATTCGTTCTCGTGTTTATTCCCTTGATTCTTTATTAATACTAAAACTCGTAACTTTCTACTCATTATCGGGAACGATGTCAATGATTATTATCGCGCCTAAATAGTCGCGATCGCTTAAAATTTTATAGATGCCGTAACGACTTACTTAGCCAGTTTCTTCATGGCATTCTATGGAATCGACGGATTCCGTGACACTTATTAAGCAGAAATTGCACGATATATACCAACGACAACGATCGTTGAATCGTAAGCTTGTCGATACTGAATCCGACTGAATCAAACTGAAACAATCAAACTGTATTCGTTCTATAGACAAAAATGTTCATATATAATATTTTGCAATTTAGTCGTTTAACTGGCAGAAATTGTGCGACTAGCATTCGTGGCACCCCGCGGCCCGCGACCCGCAGTGCGTTTCACACTTGCGGCAGCGGTACACTCTCGCGTCCACCGAGTGGTTAGCTGCTCGCTGTAATTATCCGAGGCAGTTCTTACGCCTCTAGCGTGTGCATGTACACGCTAGTGTATACACGTCGTGCGTTGGAGCAGGTACAAGTTAGAGCAGGTCACTTTCGCTGCCGGCTTGAACTGTTCCAGTCGTCGCGCACGCGTGCTGTTCCATTCATAAACTTATAGAGGCGCGTATATAGCCAGACTGAAGCACATAGGTGTAGGTTCGCAGGTACGCCGATACACGGAAATAAGCTATTCACCGGTTCGCATGTGTAGTTCCTAGTCGATCTATCTCGATGTTCCGCGAAACTTTAATCGCTGAGGCATACGTAAGAGTAAAGGCGAGTGCGCGATGCTCGATGTCGAAGGCGTTAAACTTAATTCTTGCGTATGATTCAACGTCTGGAACAAAGATGCCACGTTATATAACGCAAAATTATGTAAATGACTTTTATGCGTCGTTTGATGTATCTAAGTTTTCATGCTCAGCCACGATTATGCATAGTCGTATCTACAGAAAGAGATATAATAGATGATCTGGTATATTCCGAAGGTTCTGCCTGAGTCGGGCAGCGCGCGTTTATTCGCTAAACGCGAAGTTTCGTAACCTTTCAATTAAGAGCGGAGTGCCACGGCGGTGCAACTATGTTCTTAAAGTGGAAACTGTGAACGCGCGGACCACGTAACCGGCTTGCAAAGTTCCGTATTTTGACGAAAACAGACGGAGGCTACGATGATTTAGGATCGAGATTGATAAACTGATTACGCGTCATAGTAATTTTATCGGTAACACATCGTCAGGATGTTTGTCTCGCGATAACTGACGGCGATCGATCGTTGAATCGATAGATGGATCGACAATAATCTTTGCTTGATCTCGGTGCACGTTTGTTTCATCTTATACGATTACGCTGTACGATGCAACGATATCGAGGAAAGGATAAATAATATTCCATGAAAAATAAATTCTGTCGCGTTACAAACCTGACACGTGTGGAACAATAAGTAATATTAAAGAGACGATAGGATGCAATACTTGGACGTAAAGAGGTAAGATCGTGTAAAGAACACGATTTCATGGAAAAACGCAATTTGTAACGGATCGTATGCAACAGCTTTCAGTTACTTAAGCAGATGTTATTGCATAACTATAATGTTCATAATTTCTTCTAGACTCGTAGTTCATTGACGTTAGGCTAACGCGTAGCTTGGGGTCAAGCACAGTCATAGAACTTTCTTATGGAACGATCACGTTGGAGCTTTTATTACCTACGCTTCATTAGAACTTTAATGACACGTGTAGAATTCAACGAGACTCGTACAGAAATTTACGCAGCAGGAAGTATTCGTATATGTATTATAGATTTCCGTTAGTTTTGTAGTCTTTCTCCTTTATCCTACGTTTGATTTTCTACATTTTTAATACGTATATCGCTAGCCATCGATGTTTTTGTGTTTGACAATTACTTCGAGTTGCCGACACGACGTGTTTTGCATATTACTCGATTGTAGAGAAGCGTACAATACCCGTAGGAGTGCAAGGGCTACCGTTACGAAGCCGCTGTGAAAGTGCACTAACGAAAGTGCGAATTCCAATGCGATTTTTACACACGCTGTATACAAAATGTTTGTACTACATTATGCGTGCCGGATCTGGAATTCACCGTTAACGTAGATCGTTTCTTTGTGGCCACAGCCGCGAGCCAAACCTATGAAATTTCATTTTCCTATCTTACTTAACGACTCGTTGTCCGAAACAATTAGGAAAACGTACAAAGTACCAAGGATGAAAGCAACAGTGTGTATTGAATATAGCATAACGCTAATAGCGTATTACAAATTACATATCAGATACCTTGTGTATCCTCTGTACTTGCTGCAATTACGTTTTTTTTATTTTAAAGTACCATCGTGTTAGGAGAATATTTCCTGAAATTACAAGGTGCTCTAACGATAGCGAAGAAGAGAGGAAAGGCTGGATAAAATGGAAATTCTCTTGCAATATCTCGATATAACGATCTAAAATAATGTGTACACAGGGAACTCGATTAATGCATAAAAATGTTGAGCTGTTGATTAAATTGCAGGATGCTCGATCGAGGTACGGGAGGTTCGCAAGGGGTGCGGTAGCTAGAAATTGTGCATCTCGGTGCACCGGTCAAGTCTATTTCCCCGACTATTAGCTTTAATCGATTATAGCGTGACGGATCGAATGATTTAAATAAAGACCGGGTGCGTCATGGGCCTGGCTTGGTACTTGTCGACCGTGCCCGTCGACATGATGCCGTTGCATTCGCTCGTTATTACGCTCAATCTGTTGCGTTTTTCGTAACGATACTGTAAAACATGATAATTTTTTTCGACGGTTCATTCCGATTAGTTTCATAGGTAAATATATTTTCATACACCGTAGACGGATCAGGTTGGTTTAGGTTGTTTTTACATCTGCAAAGGTTCTAATTACGTAAAAGAAAGAGAATTAACGTTAACTACGATCTAAATAGAACGAAACGTTGTCTTCGCGTTAGATGAATATGGAATAGCACGAACAAGAACATTTAGAATGTAGAACAATTACTTGCTTTTACACAGTTCCAGGATTTTAATTTAGTAGGAACGAGAAACGAGTAGAATTATGATAAAACCTTGCCGTTACTGGTTAAGTTTCCCGCAATCGTGTAGACTAATTTCTAATGCAGATACGTACGTTTGTATGTTGCAGGTGACGTACGCCGAACGGGCCAGTATTCATGCCAGTATGCCAATCAGATGCCAGTAGAGAGCCAGTATCTGTATCTGTCGCCACCGATAGCCAATTAATAAGTTACTTAGATAGTTAAATTAATAGACGATACATCACACGCTGTTTTATATAATCGTTGTTAGAAGACGTCGCTTAATAGGCGTAACAAATATACACGTATTTATATTATATATACATACACACACGTACATATACGCATATATAAATATAATATAATCGAAGAAGCAATAAGTGTCGAATCGCGGGCTATTATTTTCACATCGTACTCTTTTTTTCTACCACTACGATTTTCTCCGCTCGTTCATTGGTTTGCTTTTTTAAATTATCGGTGACCGCGTGTTCTCTTTACGAGAGTATATTCGTAAGATTGGACAGAGTGCAATCGAGTTGTGATTATCGAAGTGGACTGACCGATCGATTTCTCGGCTGTGAAGTGAATTAATACCCCAGGAAAACGATTGAAACGGAGAAAGGAAGCGAACAGCGTACACAGGCGAGCACGGTGGCTGGAAACGGTGACTTACATCGAGAGCGCCAACCTGCAATCAAGGTTCATGGTTTTCATGGTGAGTCATTGTATCTATTTCTACTAATTTTAATACGGTTACGGTGTTTTATCGCCGTTTCTTGCCTTTCCTCGGTATAACGCGGCTGTACAATCACGACACACCGAACGCTCCGAAAAAATTTCGTACCCTTTTTTTAACGAGCTGCCGCAACACGAGGAAATTTGTTGCATGAAATTTCACGCAGAAATTTCGTGACATATTTACACATGATTTCTCCTCGTTTTTATCCTTTCCCCCTTTTTTTCCCTCGTACTTCTGTCGGTCGCTCAATTACGAATTGGCAAGCGGACCCGTTATAAGCAACGCGATTTTATGCAAAATTTCCGCCGTGACGAGATGCCGCAACTTCCATGAAATATATAGCACGTGTCACATGCAATTTGCATAATGCAACATCGACACTTCTTCGATGTACCGAAACGTTATCTTTATACACGTCGTATCGTTTCATATCACGGATCATTGGATTATCGAGCGAGCGGCTTAAACGGAACATCCGATAATGGTGAATTCGAGGAACTGAAACTGTCTCGTAAATATCGATAAATAAGGACTACCGAAAGTATTACAAACTTCCGTCTCCTGCAATTTATTGCCATTCTCCTTTATCGCGAGTTCAGGGTAATATTCAATGGGCATCGCTGTAATCATTTCGATAAAAGCTGGTTTATATCGAAATCTACAGGCTCGATATCCCGTTGGTACGTACAAGGAAAGTTTCTCGAATTTCTACCCTCCGTTACCTCTTGGCAATCGACAAATTTTTTTCCTCATCCGGAATAGCTGTCTATCTTCCTTTTTTCTCGCTCTTCCGTTTCGTTAACATTCGCGTTTCCGACCCGTGTATTTTTTTCCCAGCTTGCTTTATTCAACTCGGATACGTTACTCGAGTTACCGATTTAATTGGTTTATCTGAAACTTTATTATTCGTCTCTAAATTCTTCCGGCTGATCGGCTGGGAATATCTTAATGCAGACGGCCACAGTGTGTTACGCAAATTAGTTAGCGTAGCAGAGCGTAACTTTCAAATTATATAGCATAACGTGGCTCGCTAATTAAGAAAAGCGTCGAATAAGCGGCTGCATCGGGCATTCGATACGTTCGATTTCTCCCGGTTATGCCACTCGGCTTTGTTACTCTTGCTGGGATATTTCGAGGGCGAAAGAGGAGACGTAGAGGCAAAACCAAAGAGAAGAAAGAAGGATACAAAGAGAGATGCACCGCCAGGTTACGGGTCAGCCGCGGTGGGGCATTAATAATCGTTTACAATCTTTAAAGCAGGGTGTGGCGAGTGCGTTAACCCTCCTTTTCTTCCTCTTCTTCCTTCTGTTCCTCCTACTCCGGCTTCCTCTCTGCTTTTTCTTACTCTCCTTGCTTCTTCGTGATCGTCCGTGGCGCACCGGATGGACAAAACACGAGGAAAAAGTCCAGGCTTGCCTTCGTAAACCAGTTGGACGTATATATCGTGAAAAAAGGATAATCAATGGCGAAAGGGTACACACTCGATCTGTAGTCGTTTTATCGTCATGACGATTTCGCTGGCAGCGCAAGGGGCAGAATTTATTTGTGGATCATTGAAAATCGTTTGCGTGGCTGCTGAACTACAAATCGATTCCAGCGACTTCTTCGATCGCGAATTAATCGTTTTTTAACGTATCTTAGAGAATACGCAGTATCATAGATTATCGAACATTTTACGATATAGCTATAGGTTTCGATATGTTGAATTTTGCGACAGATTAAAACGTGGTCCTTTATCCGAAGTTCGAACGTTTAGATAGCTCGATGGTTCATTTCGGAAGTAGGGGGCGACAATTAAAACTGAGAAATTAACATCGCCGGGAAACTCGATAAACCGGTATGCCGGACAGTCGTTTGATAAATTTCGCCGATTGCACCTCGACGCCTTCGAATAAACAATTTTTAGTGCAAAGTAAGTAAGTTTCTTACGAATATTTATTTAATCGTGCAGGACCGCCCGACCTGGTCAATTTACGCGGAAGAATTTCGTCGCGCACCTGCGACGTTATTCTTCGGTGGAGCTTCCGTTCGCACGCGTTTCATCCTTCTCGTCGATGCGTTTCGGCAATTTTACGAACGCGAACCTCGTCGTTTCATCGTCGATGATTATCGTTGGCGCGTTAGAAAGCGTGCGGTCGCGTCCTGTATAATATAGGACCTTAATGAGGCTCGGTGTTTAAGACCTCGAGGAAAAAATGAATTGCGCGACAGAAGATACGAATCGAAAAACGAATCGATGTCGCCGCGGTGGTTGAAAGAAATTCTTGCCGTCATTTCCCCTTGCGGTGCGTTATTAACGACGACGATAAATATGCGCGTTCTTTTCACAAGTGCGACGAATCGGCGATCGCGTCCACCGAGTCCTGGCGAGAAAAAAATTCCCCTCGAAGGAACGGGTTCCTCGAGCACGTGTGTCCCTATCGGTTGTCCCGTGAAAATCGGTCGTCGGCCCCTTGGTCACCTTCTCCTCTACGAACGGCATCGCCATTAACCACTACCACAGCCACCTGCAGCGACGAATCAGCATATTTAGCGTCGAGCCGAATTTAATAGAGGCCATCGCTCGGGCGTGCATCACGCGGTTGCATTCGCGAGACGCATCAATAATATTCGCCCCGTGATGCATAGCATTATGTATGCATACTAACCTCTCGCGAATCCTTTTGGAATTCAATTCGTGTTTCTGCCGTTTGTTCGTTTACGTTGCCGAGATACGTTTACGGTTTAAACGTTGAAACGCATTTGCATCGTGACGCGCATTACTCGACACTTAGTACGGTTATCGTTCGTCGTGACCTTCCTCGATATTCCGATGCGATTCAACACAATTTCCTTGTCGTACAAATAACACCGCATAGTATCATCGAAGGTCAAATACAATTTTCATAGCTCTATTGTCCTACGCGTGTACTTTTCGAACCTATCGGAATCGTGCGGAAACATCGCCGAATTTAATTATTCACGCGGTCGAGTATCGACGACGTTCCGAATGCTAAAATTACACGACCGTCAATGAAGTTTGAGTAATACAACGTTAAATACTATTTGTATCCGTTGTACGTGGTATGTGTTTAAAAAACGTGCTGTAAATATTGACGTTACTCGGGCTGTACGTCGGCGAGGCAATTAATAAAAATATTTTTCGTCACAAATGAACGTTTGTCGGCTATATATCACGGCCAACCAGTGGGATACTCAACAACCGTGAATACCTACGGAATAATAAATTCCGCTAAAGGGTGGAGACGGCTTAACGTTCGTAATACGCATTGCTCGCGGATATATTTTTCTCTGGGAGACATTAAAAGCCAAACGAAACCCGTACGGCACCGCCGACCTGGGTACAGTACTCTATGGACGTGAAAAATGAACGAACATCGTGCCACGATTCATCACCCGCGTACCGCTCGCAGTCCTTGTGAAAGTGATGCATGCTTCTTGTCAAAGACGATACGTTGAATACCATTCGTTCAGCGGCTCAAATATACCCGGTAATGCACCTAATTTCCATTCGTCTTATCGTTCGATACCGCGTTACAAAATCTCTTATCCGTCTAAGATCGGTGAATCCCAAGTTTCCGTTGAAAGAGAATATGGGTGTGTACCTGGAATTCTTCGAGATATTTAATAGCCCGAATAAAGATCGAAAACGCGGTCTTAATGGAGAATCTTAATCGTTCGTTTAGAACATTTTTATATTCGCGTTTAATCCTCACCGTCTACCCGTCGTAAGTTCGTTTTTCGCTGCTGTTTATTGACGACCCTATTAAACGTAGGAAATTGGAAGTATTAAAAAAGTAACGTGAGCTTCACGATCACAATCTCGCATCGAGATTCCAATTTTAGGCGCGACTGGGTCGTACACATTCTTTTGACACGTTTTTACCAGGTCAGCTTAATAAAAACCTTTAGTTCTTCGTATCTAATTTCATACATTGACCAAGAAACGCTGCAAGAATAAAAGAGAAAAGCAGCGTTCCTATCTCTTTTTCCTCACCATTAAAAAAAATCGATAAGTTCGATTTTTTAATATCACGCTTTAAGCTGTCCGGAACACGTTCGAAATGTAAACCTTAGGCCTTTATACGGCGGTCGTTATTTCAACGCGCAATGTGCTTACACCGTCCGCGTATACAGCTTCGCCTTATTTTTATTGCCGCGACGCAGCAATTTTTGCCTTTTCTCTTATCTGCCGCGCGCCAAGCACACGATACAGGAAGATCGTTCGTGGTGTTTTGAACGTGACGCCTACGCGATATGCGTGCAGGCGTGCACCGGTACCGTGCCGGTTAATTGTTCCGATGGATTTAAAGTCGGCGTCCGAAATAAATGAATGTCGCTTGCCAAGGTGCGCGGTGCGGTACGATGCAACGAGGTATATATGGTCGTCACGGATTATATTTCTTCGGGACGTACTTATACGTGAGTGAAACTTCGGTACAGTTTTCACATTTTAATCATTCTCATCTACAGAGCAGCCGTTCCAAATCTGAATTTAACTCGAACGCGAGATTATTATGGGACAATCTTCACTTAATAGTTTCCGTTGCGATCTAAAATGCGCGCGATTGCGAAATACTAATTGGCTCCTCCATCGGTTGTATGTTGCTCAAACTATCGAGAAGCGAATATATTTAAATAGTCGAGAATTTGAAATTCAAGTCGAGCAACGCAAAGCTAGTTTCATCGAGTTGATCTCGACGCGGTTTCAACTTTGTTTAGATACGGCTTGTACATAAGCTATCTTATTATCATGCGACCTTGACTCGTTCTTTTTCTTTTGCTTAAGTATATCAGAAGCGTTAGAAACATGGAGCGATCAGACGCTTGGAAATTTTAATAACTTCTTTGTTTATCTTTGCCATTTGATCGAATTCCTTTGACGAAATCACGAAGATTTATTATATCTTCACGTGCAACGAATATCAAAGGCTTCCGTCGCAATGATTACTCGATTGTCTCGATGAATCGATGCTCGCAGCTCGAGGCAAACGTTCCGTCTGGAAAGCCGTGACACGAACAGCATGTACGTACGTACTCCGTAGATTGTATTTTTCTTGATTTCACGGTCTTGTTCGGTGTGTCAGTCGCGAATTTCTTGGGATGCGAGCACAGGCAGGCACGGATTTCTACGAGTGTATTATCGTAATCGTAACGAACGATCCGACAAACGTAATAAAAAGTATCGTTTACGTAATGTCGAGAGGTAAAGTCAGATTGAACGATGTTATCGAACGCATAAATTCGAACAACGTAGAATTTTAGCGAAATCGACGAGGCATGCTCTTACGCGATATAAAAGCGAGGAAAGCTGGCGCAAGTCCTTTTTGGAGATAAGACGTTAAATAACGCGACCGTCAATTAACAAGCATTCACGGAAGTCGAGTGACAATGCGTTTCTTATCGTACTTTAAGATCTGTATGTTGTTCTCTTTGATCCAAACCACGCATTTAGCGAAGACTCGAGACAGAGAGAAGGACCGAGAGAGAGGAACACAGTTTGTTCTATATTTAAGACACGGCACGTGTTGGTTATTGCACAACGAGTGCAACATTCGTTCTAACGTAGCTATAGGCCTCCGTCGCGGGTTCTGAAATACACACGGTGAACTGTTTACGGATCAATTTAATTAAACATTCGGAGACAGGTTTTCACTGGATTCCAGACATAGCCGATGAAATTCATGATACTGAGCTATGTACGCGCGTATTATCGAAGTAACAGATCGAGTTGATAACTGTTACACAGTGACGAGGATCGTTTGCATATTCATGGAATCCGTAATTAGAATTATTCGTTTAAACCTTTCGAGCGAGGCGATGATTAAACAAAAAAAAAAAAAAGAAAAGGAGAAAGGAAGAAAAGAATGACGAGAAAATACGCGCGTACATGCTTTCTTGATTGAGCAAACATTCTTTTTTTTCAGATATCCGTACGCGTTACCTATACTCATCGCGATCGTTTAAAGCAAATGTAAATATGTTAGCAATAAATTATTCGCTCGTAGTGTAAAGATTTTATCGTTAGGTAACTTATAGCTTGATCTTGGTTTTCTTTATGCTGATGTGCGCGTCTAGACGGTGCGGCCAACAGAATGTAACGCGAGTTCAACGTAGGTAGATGTGCACCACCCTCTTTTGTTATCGATCGATAGTTACGAGTGGATACGATCATTATAAGAATGTCTTATTCAAACTATTTATACGGTGTCACTTACCTGTTACGGTCTCGCGATACTCGTGATATCGTGGTTAGTCATAAAGAATATTTCCTGTTTCGCGCGATATAAATTATCCGCGATGATCAATAGGCATCATTTAAATTCATCGATAGCGAATGCGAGCGACCAGTTAAAGATACGCCAATTATAATCTTACAATTAGTTACAAGACTGGAAGTGGGATTTTTTAAATAGCTGTGCCTCGTTGAACGGCACTATCGGCAAATTTCTACTATTTCGTTTAACGTTGCATTCCACTGTGGCGAACGACATTACGTGTCTTGGAAGGTTTCCATATGCAACGAAGGAAACCATTTCAGACGCACATCGTGAGTATTGATCGCGCGGAGATACCTCACGAGTTTGTAAAATGAACCGTAAGTTGCGTTTCCAGCGTATGATAGACATTTTCCCTGCGCCCATGCGATCATAAAACATTCATGTAAAAAGGATAATAGCGGCGCCGTGCTCTATCGCGTCGAACTTTCGTTGAACGCGTGTATTCCGGTAAAAACTGACAAACAATCGGTCGTACAGACATCGTATCGATTGTCTTCAACGCGAACGACTTTTTCAATCGAACGGATCTTTTCGATCTAAGAAATCTTAAGGAGAACTGATAAATATGAACGCGATGCTGTCGTTGGTATCGTTTTATGGTTGAAGCGTCAGGGAATGCAGATGTTCCGGAGCATGTCGCGGACGTGTTGCCTCTGATTTATACTGCATTAATTTTCAAGTAACATTGCGGTTGCACGAAGCCATAACCCGCAGGGTTGTGTGCACGCGTATATACGCGCGCATGCATCTTGTTCCATGACTGTAGGATACCAACAACTCACGTGCTGGCTCACGGATGCTCGATTATCACTATCGGACGACTTCGATCGACTTTTCGATCGTGTTTCGTGTAAAGGGTGTGAACACGCATGGCTTGCCGATTCACGAGGATCCAATCTTGTTCCCGACGGTCTCATGCGTCCAAACGAACGCGTTTTATTCCAATTCGTTTACCATCTTCGATCGATGACAAAGGATTTATCGGTCCGTAGAAATAATTTGCTTTCGACTGGCAATAATCGATATCGCTTTCGTGAAAGCGCGCACGGAGAAATGTCGTAAATAATTGCGCGCGCGTTTTAACGGTCACGTGGCAAGCAAGAATTTTGCAACAAGGAATGCCCGCGATCGAGAGAAAAATAATTACCATCGTTGAAATTTACGGTCGTGTATCATTTTCGGTTTTGCAAAGGGGATAGGGTAAATACAATCTCGTATATCCTTTCAGCGAAAGGCGAATTCCGATGATATAAAAACAGGAACAATGAGTCGCGTGAATTTTATACGACAGAACGGCCGAGGAACGTCTTCTTTCTTTGGCGGCCTCGTACCAACGAGATGGCCATCTTTTAATTTACGAACCGTTAACGTCACGTGGCTCGGTACTAAAGTCGATGGAGTTGCACTCCCGTTTAGGCGGAAGATTTAAAGTCGGATGTAAATTTGGCCAACGTTAAAAAGGTGCCAAATTTTTTGAAACATCTCGTCGACCGTTTCGCTTTCACGACGATACAAGTGCATTTACCGTGAACGCACGTTCCAACGGTTTTGTACTCGGCATCGATTTGCCTTTGTTAACGATAAGCATTCGTGGTAGTTTTTTTCTCTAGATCGTTTGTCACACCTTTATCAACGTTATGCAACGCCGATCGTTTTCTTCTCGTTCGTTATTTAATTGGATCGACTTGAATTCGATGTTTCTACTTTGTGGCATTTATTCTTTTTTCGTATTGTTCCTTTGTTCAGTCTGCGATTCCGTGCAAGCATATTTCTAATCGTAACTCACTTCGCCTTTTATAAAAAGGATTTCCTTTCGTAACTCCCTCTCGAGCGCTTTCTACGCTAAATTGAGTTAAGATTCGTGACGTCTTTACGATTCTGTCACTGGTACATCTGTAAATCGCTTTGTAAAGTATATTACTGCTACTGTCGGCGATAAATAATACATCCACGATGTACTTCGTCGTAAAATTTTGTGAATGACGCGGTCGAGGCCTCTACACCCGTCATCGTATTAAAACAGATATTCAAGTATCCTGACAAAATTAGATATATCAGTTCTAAATATCGTAAAAATCGCGTCTACGATTCGCTGTAATATATTATTTTACGGCAAATAATTTGTAGTCGTGAAAGTAATATATTTAAATCGAATAATTTTCATTGACGATTTATAAGGTCTGCGATGTTGTCGTTGCCAAGTTAATAGGGCCACTTCTCCTATAATATGGTCGTAAGGTCGGCGAACGTTGACCATAAATAAGGCGCCCACGAATATTTCCTCGTAAAACCGAACAAACACAAATTGCATCTATGATGTAACACGTGCTACCGATATGGTATACGATATTATTCGGATCTCTGTGTTCTTCGAGCTGGAGCGTGCAACTACGCAAAGCATATAGAATCACCAGATATGAAATGACTTGTGTTCCTGCCTGTCGCAATTTTCTTCCGCTTATCTGCATTATTTAGATTGTCGTGAGATAACAATGAGCACGTGCTTCATACTCTGTAGCGTTACCGTGCCACAATAATTTACATTCGAGGCGTATGTACATCGAAGTTTCCCCTATCCGTGTGATTGTCTCTGCTCTCTATCGTTTTTCTCCCGTTTGTCCCTTCCTGTTTCCCTCTTTGGTTTTCTTGCAGCCGTCACAACGATTTGCTGTAGCTTCATCATTTTCCACATGATATATCCAGATCGGGAGAGCAAATGGCAGGGCCACTTTGTCGTGTCTCGAACGATCGTGACAGCTAGGCTCGCGTTCGGCGAATATCTCGTCTTTTTGTCGGGATAGCCTTTGTACGGGAACAGCTATCGATCCTCTAAACGGCGTGTTCGCGATTGGATATGGTCGTTTGGACATTTATCGACATGGTCGGTCGACGGAAAGCGTCGTTTCATGAAAATGCGAGTCTAGTCATAAAGCGCGCCATGTAAGCGCGCCAGGTTCGTTCAGACAGAGGAGACCGATCGTCGATTCTCCTAGAATTCGATAAGTAGCTGTATCGACGTCAATTTACGCGGTTGACACCGATCGCACGGTCCAACCGTTCGTAAGAAACGATTTTATCGACTCTGTCGACATCCGTCACTGCCGACCGCGTGGACAAGGTTCATCGGTGGAACGGCGGAATTCATGTCTTTCTCCCGGGACGTATATGTCCAGAAACATCAAACGTTAACAGAAACATTGATTACACACGGCTCCTGTCTCATCGTACAGTACAAGGGGATCTCGCATCGCCCTGCGGAGGCTCGTGCCTTCCAGCGCGTGTTTAAATTTTATCCACGGAACCATCGGAATCGTCAATTCGGCTAATTAACGTGTTAACTTATGGCCGCAATTATAACGCGCTATTCTTAGATCTTGGAATCTACGTGGATCTTGGAAATAACGTCTTTGCGTTTCAATTCAATAACGAGACGTGGCGTTTACAGTGTTGTTATTTATTCTCTAATTATCAACGTTCATACGGTGTTAAAGGGATTTTCATGGTAGAAGGAAACATATTTCGTTTCCTGATAAATTTCCCGGCTAGTTGGCAGGAAAGAAATGGAAAAGGCGGATCAGACGGCAACGCGGTTCAGGGAATTCACTTCGTGCGCTTAAGTATGTATCTAATGGAGAAACAATAACCAGCGGGATGGTCGTAACAGGAAACATTAAAGTAGTCTGCTACGATTATGCGCTCTTCCGAGCCGCGTATCGTCTCTTACGTTCTTAATTCCTGCAGCTCTCTTTGTTCGGCGTGCGCTAATGACGGGTTTCGTGCATAGCCGCCGATCTATTTAGAGGGTAAATTAACTCGACTGAACTCTCGGCAGTGCTAATGAAAAGTGTTTCTGCTCGTTGGCTATGCTTGCGGTAAAACCACGCTGCCTCGTGCGCGACGCTTATTTCATTTTACGCGATCTCTTTGTTTTTCACGCGACAACACCAGCTGATCCTTATCGATATCTTGCGACTCAAAGACGTTGTCTGGTAAGTAAATTTGATTCTTTCAAACTGATAATCGAGAACGTTGCTCGAGTAAGTTCGAGTAATTCGATCGTTCTACTCGTCAGTTTGTATTCTATCAAAGTTTCACGCCTTTAGCGTCGTTGCTTTAGGTTATCGTCTGTTGGCACAAGCCAAACGTGTCTATGGAATCGACTATGTGGGAGCTTGAGAAGTTGTTACAATCTAGAAAGATAAGCGTATCTCTGAACAGCGTTTTTGAAACATAAAATGGGCTGTCCACTTTGAAACCTTTCGGGTCTATCTAAAATTTATCAAACGATCCATTCGCTACACGATTTCTAAGTAACTTACATATGCAAATTACGCGTGTTATTCGCGAATAACACTTTATATTGTCACGCGCATAAAAATGGAGCTGGAACGCGAGGGAACGGCAAAGAACATTTCGTGCTGGAAGATCATTGAATTCTGTGATCTCTAGGGCCGTATGCATACGTATATGGATACATCGATAAATAAAAGCTAAAAAGTTCGCGAGGGTCTCGTGTCGCAGTGCATCAACGTGGTGGGTGAAACGAAAAAAGAAGGTAAAACCGGTTATACCGCCAAAACCGGAAAGATTTCTTCCGCACGTTGCCGCCCAAAACGGACAAATGGGGCGAGGTAGTTGAGCCACTGGTACACGAATAAAAGAAATACCGACGAAAATCAATGCTTTTGTCAAACGATATTAAGGAACAATCGGATCCCGAGAAAAAGTCTTATTTGATGCCGCAGGGCTAAAGAAGTTTCTCGCGACGGAGAAAGCGTATTGCTTTTAACTAACGTACATTTGAAAATATAAAAATGGGAACGAGAAGATTAAAAAACTCGAGACACGGTTTGTTTTATGGAAAGTAGTAAACGATTAACGTAGATATAAAGCGAGACGATACAATATCCGATTAGATTTACGAGTTTCTCGAATCAGTTAACATTTCATAACAACTGTTTAACAACCGTGAAAAATAAATATTGCATTCTTAAAAAATAACTCGACGATCGTAATACTTTATTGCTTCTAAGTTGTGCCGCGAGTGGCTAAAAGCTAAAGGTCACTAACGCCGTGTGTGACTTTTAACGATATTGCGTATCCGAATAAATCGATAACCATGCAATTAAAACGCTAATAACGTAATTTACGGCTTACAAGGTGACGTATGAATTATCGTTCGACTCGCGACATGAGTTATTACGTGAATAATTATCGAGTGCCGATGAAGAATTCTTCGTGATTGCTTTGGAGAAAGCTCTGGTATAAATTCTGTATCGATCGAACGAGCCTCCAATTTAAAGTTGGGCATTAATGTTTATTAATGATCAATCAAACCTCTTGCTACCGACAACCACCCGTTGCAGCTTATTTCACGAAAGATCAGCTTAATTGTTGAAACTTAAATTACCCGGTTGCCCTGGGAACGTAAAAAACGTAATAAATTTTTACCGGAACCTGTTCTCGAAAATTTTCATACCACTTTGTGATCTTTTGAACGTAATAAAATTATATGTACCGCGCATCAGATATTTCATATTTCATCAGGAGGAAAAAAAAAAAAAATACAGAGTAACAGTATGTGTATTCTCAGTTTTCTGAAAGTACCACAGAGAGGCAATTTCAATTACCTCTTCGATGTTTAAAGTGTTGCCACGGAATCAGATGGTTGCATATAACGCTGCCTATATCCGACACGAGTGATAAATGTCCCAAAGACACGAACAAAGTGATAATATACTCGTACGCTTAACTCGTAAACAGGTGTATATCGAAACGATCGTTAATCGATGAAGGAAATTTACTATTGCGCAATCATATTCGTAAAAAAGAATTCAAATTCGGATTAAAAGAAGCGACGTTAACGATAGGGAATTATCAACGGGAAGTTCGACACGAGGGAAAATAATTCGCCGAGAAAACGAGGAGACACGAAAAGCGAAAGTACGAAATTATCGATAATACTTACAAGAAAGTTGTATCATTGGACGGCCATTAGCGAGCTTCCTACGCGTACGTTAGCCGTCATTAAGGTTTATTAGCACGGAATTAATGCCGGTTGCGATCGCGAATATATCCTCGATAGAACGGTAACTGCATTAAATGTGCTGTCTATATCGGAAGAATTAATCCGCGAGATCCATTGCTACGATTTATCGCTCCTTTGATGTTGCACTCGTTTCAAGAACGATTTATGCCACCAGTTCGCCATTGGAAAAATAAGAAGGCAACGTTGGCGCGTTCACGTCGATTAATATTTGAACGAGTTCCTTCCCATACGTCGTAGATCTGTTTTCATCAGCAACTGTTACGATCGTATATCGCGATATAGTTCTCACGTCACGTCACTTTCAATTTTCCACTTTTCAGGAATTTTCAAGCTATCGTCGAGTTGGCGAGGAACGTACGGCGCTCGGTATCGCGTTTCAATAAAATGCTCGTTACGTAAAAGGAATCCCGAGTAAGAAGCATGCTTGTGCGATATGTCCGTCCATAATTATCGAAAAGCGAATTGCAAATGCAAGATATATCGCATTCCTTGCGTATCGTAGGGTAGCGGTTACACCTCTTGTTAAGAGTTCTCGCCTTATATCTCAGTTGGAAAATGATTTATTAAATTCTTGAGCGTAGAGATGTGTAGTCTTACTATCTGTTGGCCAGTTACGTGTCTGTTTATAATTAAAATCGCCACTCATCGTTTGCTCTTATAGCTGCCCAATCGAATAAACTATAAGCGTACGTTTCTGTAGATCGCGCTTTTGCATTATTTTATCTATCGATATGGGCATTGTTATTCGAGGGACATTGTTGTTACGAAAGAAGTTAAACTGCATAGGGTCGCGATAACGCAACATTAACGGCGCGATACGAAAGAAAAATTGAAATAATTTCAGGAAGAGTCGGAATAATTGATAATCCAATTCTTCGGAGAAATTTCGATCCCGTTCAGCGAGGTTACGTCCGTTGTAGTTACGGGATTTCACGATATCGTACGGTGAACCGGTCCACGGAACGTGATCGTCTCAGCATGAGGCCCTGGTGGGTGACTTCCTTGCGGCAACACTGAATAATTGTTGTTCCTTTTATGTCTCGCGCACTGCATCGTTGCGCGTCGTTACGGATCGCGAATTTTATTCTTGACTTTCGGTGGGTGTGAATACTCTTGTTACGGAATCGTCTCGTTTATTCGACACTTACGTGTCGCGTCTGCAATTGATGCAACGTCTCGGATACTAAATTCGAATCTGTCGCCCGATAAAGAAATTACCCTGACTTTGCGATGTACACACGGTCGTTTCCTTATTTGGCGCAAATTTCCTACATCGAGAGAAGTCCGAAGTTCCTGGACGTAATAGTAAAGATCAAAGATGCATCTGCCTGTTGAACCCTTTGAGAATAGAGAAGCCACGATTTTACGTATCATCGTTGTTTAAACTCAATTCCTGTAAAATGAGAACGTAATCCAAAGTGCATATGGGTGAATCGTATCTCGCGCTGGCATTTTACGAGCAACCGAACGATGCTCGCCACCAAAGTTACATGTGTTTTGTAATTCGAATGTCAGACATTATTTTACGTCCGTTTTATAGCTGACTACGCGATGTCCGTTGAGATCATATATTGCCGTTTCTATCTCTAGGGTTCCATCAAGCCGTTACGATTCGTTCGGACAACAAAATGGATTCAGTGGATTTGCGTTGTGTTCAGTGGTAAAGCGTTCTGTTAACTTCCTCTGCGAGTACGCACGGCACACAACATAACCTTCGAGCAAATTAATATCCTTACGTTCTTCTCTTTCTTCCTTTAATTTCTTCGTACGACATCGGAGGCAACGCTTCCAAAAAATATTCGCAACTCTCGACTTAAGCTTCGTTTGAGGTGTTATCGAATTTCAAGTAGGAGTCGAATCGTTGGGACTTTTTTTTCGACCGCAGAACGTTCGAAAAAGGAAACTTTGCAGCGTTGATTTCCTCGAGTTTATCGTACGGAATGTTACACCTTCCTTTTATCATACCGGTAAAAAGTGTTTCTGCAAACCGTTGTTGCGTTGAACCGTGGAAGACGGTTTTTATTTCTAACGTTTCGCCGTGTCACTTCCTAGCACGTTCAAACGCATCTGTGTAATTTCATCGGTACATTCCACGCGTGGTGCACGAGAGTCGCACGCGGTAAACTTGCCAACTTTCACGAATTCTCCACTCGGATAGAATCTAAAAAGAGTTACGGAAGACGATGGAAGGATCGTCGATAGAATCGGCTATCGATTTGTTTAGAGATCCCCACGAGTTAAGCTTCGCGGTGTCAGATTGTTTAGGTAACAGGTAGGTTGACACTTGGATAGAAGGTATGCGAGCATCCTCACGCGCCGCAGGTGTTCTCTCGTGAGTTTATGAAGTCACTTCGATAGCCAAGCACGCAGTAACCAAGCATGACAAATGGTTAGTGTACATTGACTTCGAGTTAGCTTTGCCCTAACGTACCGTTGACTTAGACGTCTTGGAAATGTCTGGCTCTATCCCCTGATTGCGAGCTCGACAACGCGCGTTTGTAATTTTCATCGGTTAATAACTCGTATACACGTTTCGTATCTGACGCGATGTTTGTGGAGACGAGGTCGCTGATTTTTGCGTCGGCTACACGTCACTGACAGGTGGAAAGGTATCGGTATTTTAACGATAACAGAGGCTCGAGAACGAGTCAATGACTAATTGAGGTAGGAGTTACGAGACGAAGGAAGATTCAAGTTCGACGATTTTTACGAACGTTCACAATTACAGGTTCAGCCGGTGTCTGTTGTTCTTGGTTTATTGTCTCCGCTGATATAGCATATCGTTCGAGTAACCGGTTCCTTGTTACGTGTAATTGGAAACTCGAGAACTACTTGCACATGCAGACCGAAATGATTAACAGATAGCAGAACGCTGACCCTGTGCAAGCGTAGAAATACGATAAGGACAGTTATCGGTTGTTGCTACTTGCATCGTGTCTGGGAATTCTTGCGAGCGCACGAATAGTTCATGCTCGAAGCCTCGAGTGATTTTCTGCGAAGTTTTTGTCCGTTCCATTGGTAACGCGGCGTGTCCATCGTCGACGTTAATCTAAGCTCGAAACGTGTCGAAATACGATGCGATAACTTATTCCCTCCGACATTGCTTCGGTTTGAACGATTTACCGAAGCAATTTATCCAACGGCCTGCAATTATATTCGTTCCTTTATCATTTTCATTTCTGCCAACATTCCTGTCTTCGCATACTTGAAAATGAACAAATTGCCGGTGAAACATACCGTTTAAATCAAGTCGTACTTAGCTTACGTAGCTTATGCAGTACATTACAGATACCTTTGGCGATTAATCGGAATCGCGATTCTAAACAGTGTATTGAGATAATAAAATAAATAAGCGTTTAGAAAACAATGTCATTCGGCCGATAAATCCTACCGAATGTACCAGCTGGAGTTCTGCAGCAACGGTTGGTCACTTTCGTCGTATCGCTCATGGTTAATGGCACGATCGGAACAGGGTTGAAAGGTTCTTTATCGTTTATCGGTTTTATCAGTTACTGGTTACTTTCCTGGTTGCGTCATGTGGTTGGAGACCTTCGCGCTGGTCCATACGCGGACACCCACGTGGATTGGATAAAATTGCCCGAGTCGAGTGGCGTATCGCGCGTATTCTTCACGAGTCGGATTACTCTGCAGCCAAGTTAATTACGATAACGCGATGTGGCTGCGATGAATATTGGCGCGCAAAATCGAACAGATTTCAGTTGAAAGATCACGACCTCTTACGTAAGTCTTCTAGCGCCTATCTATCAACGAACACGCGAGATTCGACCCGGCCGCCAGGCTTATTAACCAACGGGAAAATTGGCAATTCCGCTTCGATACAGGTGGATAGTAATCTTCCAAGACGTTCGACTAACGTTATGTAAGTTTTTATTAGAAGCGATTGATTTTATTTGACGCGGTACGCCGCACCGGGTCCTCTTTAGCGGCCTCGTGTTTATATCGAGTTTGATTTTTATATTAGATTCCAAGCTGGATGAACGTACGGTTAGACTGACGCGATCGAATCGGCAGATGACGGCCGAGAACAGACGTTACAAGTTTTTGCCGGCATTATATGCATCGGGGCATGTGCCGCGGCACGCACAACCTTTTTGCAGTTTCATAATATCGTTTTTGCCCATTCCCCTTTCTTTTTACATCGTCTTCGTGAAGTTGTTTACGTCTCGATCGAATTTCTATCGATGAGCGTTCCGGCGAGCCGACCACTTACAAGTTTCTAAATCACCCTTTCTTCCACCGTGCCAGATTCGCATTACGTATTACGATGTCTATTTGCTTGTTCAAGATCTTATTTAAAGCGGTTCTTCGTAGAAAACCTTGGATACTACGTGTACGAAACTTTGCGCGTCCGGTAAAGTCTTGGACGGATTTGCGAGCGAGAATAAATTATTCCACCCACGTTTCCCGAGGATGCGTTCTACTTTATCGAGACTCGCTCGAAATCCACTTCCGAGGACACGAATTTCATTTTTCATTCCTCTTCTTCTTATATACGCTCATTCTTAGAAATGTTTGTCTCCATCAAACAGTGGCAATAAAATATATACCTATTATGCAAGCCAGGTCTCTATTTCCGTTCGGCGTGTCTTCTCCGCGCATCTTGGCCGAATTCTTTCAAAGACGAAACTTGACAAATGGGAACGTCAATGGGTACCGCCGACGAGGAATCAATTTTTATTATCGTCGCGTACAACTGTCGAACAATTTCGTCTGGCTAAAATATCTATTACAATTGGACGACGATAGAGTAGATTGTGGCAGTAGGGAGTGTGCACGGTCTGGCGGACCGAGATATAGGTGGGCGTTCTGCCGGATATGGTTCGCCGGAAGTAGGGGGACCCTTGCCACCGACACGCTCCATGCTTCTCGACTACGGCAGGAACGTCATCTACGGTGTGATTCGTTGCTATATCAAATCGTTTTATGCTCATTCCGATACCTTTTGCTTTTACGAGTGAAAATTCGTCGATCGAGTAAAAAGTTGGCCAACTCTTGGCTCTCGTTCGGATAGTTGCGAATCTGCGAACTAGAATTACACGTACGCGTCGATTATTATCGGACAACGACGCTGAACGCTTCGACACGGTTTTCTTAATGGTTTCCCGGGCACTCCCGCGTTAACTCGCGAAACGAGAACGATAGGTTAGACGCGACCTGTTTGGAGGCGACTGTCGCCGCGTAAAAAGATAATTGTGATCGGCAAGAAAATTACAGATTAGTTACAACCGAGTTAACATGATAAATTTGTCACGCATGATTAATCATAAGCTACAAGCGGCGAACAATTGTCGGAGCACCGTATCTCGAGTCGCAGATAAGAAAGATGCAACGGATGAAAATTGCGAAAGAGATTCGTTAACGGGTGACCTTGCGGAAATTAATTAGAAAACGTTCCGATTGAAAGCACTTAATCCGTCGTTTTCACTTTCACATCGAAAAACACGTTCTTCCTATTTTCACGATATTATTATTATTATTCGTTAGACAGTCTACTATCGAAGGTTATTATCAGGCGTCTATCTTCTCGCGCGTTGTTCGTTGAAATAGTCCAACGTTCCATAGCGTCGACAACTTGGCATTTTGCCCCGAGTGCAAAAAAAGATGCTCTTGTCATCTTATCAGTAATCGTTTCTAAATCTACATAAGTCGCGAAGCATCCGAGTGAAAAACGATACGAACGTTCGGTGTCAAAGCAATTTATCTAGAATATAGTTGCTCATCTGTTAGGCTTTTATTCTAATTAAAGGTGGAACGACAAATTTTGCTCATAGGGTCAGCCTTATCGACGCAAAATCGGAACGTCGAAGGCAAACGCTAAAATATTTGAAATGCTGAAAAAGGCGTGAGATTTCAAAGTTCTCAGCGTTTTCAGAGAAAAATTCGTAGCATCGTGGTAACTCTGTCCCATTGATTGACTCTAAAAATAAACTCGTAGGAAGCATCAGTCGCGCGTCACGCGTAACGTACTCGTATTCTCCCGTATGCGTAATAGGTGGCTAGCCATCGCGTCTTATTTTGGCCAGGTTTTCGACGGCTCGTGAAGAAACCTTCTCGTTAGATACGTTTGGTCGCGTAAAAGTTTGGCTCGTCGATGTGCGCCGCTCGCTCAGCTGTTTGCGTACGCATGTGCGTTCACGTACATGGCTCGTGTAACTCTCACATCTCGGTACATACGGACGATTGCAGCGCGTACAACAAACTGCGCAGTGTGCAGCGACTGCAGGCACGCCCTACTCCTGTGTCGCACGATACGTCGCGTGGTTCGCCTACATACCGGGTGTCGTTCGTTCCTTGGAAAGTCTTTTGTATCTTTTTTTTTTTTTGTTATCTGTCGTTCGTCGTCCTCGTGGATTGCTCGATAATGGTTCGTTCACCTGTTGCGGGAAACGTACCTCCTCTGGATTCGTAGAAGCAATTAGTCGGACCAGATTACGATGGTGGTAAGGAGTAAAAATCGATTAAAACGTAAACTTCGTCTGCCGCCGTATTGCCGCGATTTCTCGTCAAACGTATTTCTTTCTACTCTTACATCTGCAGTTTGTTCCTCCGAGTTTCTCATCGTCTCGCAATTTCTTCCACTTTATCGGTATTGAATCGCGTATACGATTAAAAAATTTTATTCGCGAAATATATCGCGCGTCATAGCGGGAAACGGTCGAATGTTCGAACTAGTACGTACGATATCGCGCGGCGGCAGCGGTTCGTATGTGGAACGAGCGTATCAGGTATATGTAGCTACATATATGTGTAGAAGGCGGTATCGCCTTAAGGTTAACGCAATCGCTGATAGGTAGCCGACGTGGTGTTGCCGTGCCGGGAGACCTTAACGTCTTACACGAACTCTCGGCACCCGGTGTACATCGCGGCGGCGGCGACGGCCGCGGTGTTATGCAACTCGCTTGTTAGTTACTTACTTATGCACTGTTAAGCATCGCCGTAGCTTCTTTAAGCGGCCTAACGCCGACACTGACGTTAGCGTGCACGTCTGTGTACCTTAATACGCGCCTATCCGCGTGTATCTGCATCTGGTAGCCTTCACCTCGTTTCAGCGGACATTTCCGCAGCTGCACCCGACCAAAGGTTTCAACTCGTTTAAACATCGGCTAAGCCTTTATCAACACCGTAGGCCCAGACAATGTATCGTTCTCACCTTTCTTTTCTTCCAATACGCAAAGTAATACCTAGGTTCGCGTAATCCGATTACCTTTACACGAGGAGATAAAAAAAAATTCGTTGAAAAACTACGCACGCCTCTCCTAATCTTCGGTTTGATCATCGAAAGATCGTTGGAAACTTTCAGGTGTTGCCCGATATAGTATACGCGGAGAGCATACAACACGGTACGAGTTTCGTCTGGTAAGGCGTTCGAGGCAATTTTCCTTTCAATTCGAAAAAGATTTATGCACCAGTTGGCCAGAAGCGAAATTTCTTGGGACACGATCATTGTGGCTTTTGCGGTTTCCAATTGAGGAGTCAAGTAGTAAAGTGTTTTATATAGGGAGTTATTTCAACGTAAGCAGATACAACAGATTGCTCGGAATTATGGCTCGAGGGAGGTGCGGAGAAATTATTAATTATAACACAATAGCCCTCAACATTTTATATATTATAGATCTCTGTGCTTCTTAATCGATAGCGATTACGGGCTATACCGTAACCACTGTAATCAACCCGCGTATGATGTTGCAACCTCGTGTTTTCCCAGAAAATTACACGCGAAATTCCCTATAAGTATCGAACTTGCAGCAACGAAAAATGTACGTTTGCTCGTACATACTGAAAACACGCTGGAATGCGTGGAATATATTTCTTGATCGCGTGTCCTCGTGGCTTCTTGTCCACGATTATTAGCGGCCCTCTGATGACAGTAATCTCGGATTCCACTCTTGCCATTTCCTCGTATGCGAAATTAATCGAGATTACCAAATTTTACGAGAAGAAAACATGTAAGTGAAAAAAAAATGTGACGTCCACTTCGGAACATCGAAAAGGACGCGACGTGGAAAGTCTCGTGCACCGTCGTCTCCTCCCAATTCCTTTCCGATCGACCACAATTACCAGCGGTCGCATAATTATGGCAATTACGGGTCGCGGAGTTATGGACTGTCGGAATAAATGCAAGCCAGTGCTATTAAAGCGCTACGGTTCTCTGTATATTCGATCTCCGTTGCAGACTCGACCGTCTACTTTTCAGATACGGTAGCTGCGTGTCGGCTTAGATGAGCTCTTTGTTTCTCGCAAATCACAATAACGATCGCATCGAATCATTCTCCACGCTCCACGATACGTATCTCTATTTACCCATACGTTCGAAAATTGTTCGACCATTAGCTACGTATCGTCGCCCTGCTTCTTAACTGTCCTAATTTTGTTTTTCAAAAAAAAAAGAATTAACCGGTGCACATACGCCTGATCGGTACGAAGGATTACGAATTCACGATAATACGATGGAAGCTTTACTTACAATCGGAAAACAACGATTATCTAGTTTTCTAAGTCCCAAGTTCGCGCGATAATATTAAACTTCATTAATTATTAAACTCAGTCAGTCTTCGTTTAGAAGCCAGCGGAGATAGAACAGTTAAGAACCAGAGCGATGATATATTATAGACTTTCGAATATATTTATAATCGGTATGTTCGCTGAATAAATCGCGATTACGGAAGGGCTACTAAAATTCGTCGTAATTCCGATACCGCGAAGCTGCGAAAAAAGAGACACGAATAAGGAAAAAGTACTTTACTATAAGCTTTCTGTTAAAACAGGGACGAGTGGTCGGGCGAATTGTTTACGATTGGATGTTAACGGGGGCGATAAACGTTAGCGTCGAATCGTTTACCGAACCACGAGATTCCGGAACAAATTACTTCGTAACGCGCTCGACGAGTCCATAAATACGTCGCCGGTGCGTTTTTCTGCCGGTACGATTTTCTGTCGTTCGTGGAAAGCAATAGGCTCGCGTTAATCCGGGACAATTTGTCGGAGACTGGTTTCGATTCTGGTATTTATCAGCCGCCGTTGGCGTTCGTCTCCTCTCCGCGGTTTGCTATTTTCTGCGCTGCTTTTCAGCCGCTTTGGTTCGCTGTGTGCATCGTCTGTGTGCCTCGGTTACAACACACGCGTTTGTTCCGCGACAGAGAGACCAAGTTGAAGGTGAATGGCGGGCGTGGCGGACAGTCCAGGTAGGATGAGTGCATCCTGCTTGAACGACGCCTTGATCGTCGTCTTCCTCTCCTCCGTTCGAGAGACCATTTCGTACGTCGAAGGACGGAAGGCGTTCGTCCGAGAAATCTGATGCTGTCTGCCAGCTTGAAACACGGCGAAATAATTATTTCCTTCGGATGAACTATCGAACAAACTTCTCTCGTTATAAACGTATAAATTGTTAAAATTTGTACGAAATCTCATTTTTTCGATACATATTTTCAAGCACTTCTTTGTATTTTTAAATTTTATTATTATTTGATAAATATGTAGGTATTTCTAATCTTTCTAGTATATATTTGAATCGTTTTATTAATCTCTCTTTCCACGCAAAAATTGTACTTACATACGTTTAGATGATTTTCATTGTAATCAGCGTCTCTTCGTTCCACCTAGCTTCTTCGCTAGCTGACTCATCTGCTTTTAACTCAACTCCGTCCCTCCTGATTCAATTATGCCGAATCATTTCTATTTCTGAAATCAAGAAATCAAGGGTCAACGTACCCGCTATACTGCCCTCCACGTGTCATTAAACGGGCCTGCCCTTTGACCCGAGTCTGAAACTCTTGAAATCTCGGGTCTGTGTGATTCTCAGGGTCCGTTGCAGTCCATGGGATAGTCGGTTCGTTCTCTGCTGTCCAGGCTGTACTCTCGATCGTGTACCTCGCATTTATCTCGGTCTGGTTGCTCTCTTTTTTCCACCATCACCGGCATCACCGAGGTTCGAGCTCCATTTTTCAGTCCTGGCTCTTTGTAATGCTGCTCTAAGTGGGAGAGAGCAGCGTGTACGGACGTTAACGAACCAGTTGGCTCTCCTGAAAGGCTGACGGTGTATCGATGGGAGCGGCAAAGCCACTGGTACGTTTGTCCGGTGGAAAAACTGCCCGTGAGAGGTACTAATTTAATAATCTTCATTAACCTGCATCGGACTGGCAGAGGTGGAGGTGAAGGTTGGAGCAAAAGGAAGAAGAGGAAGGAGGTGGAGGAGGATACGACCGTGGAAGGTTGTTGGTAGAGCAGAGTCAAGTACACGCGTTTCTGATGGGCCGTCTACCGAGCAGAATCGAGAGAAACGGGCAACAAGGGAACTCGAGAGAAAGAGAGGGGTAGAACAGACTGTTTGCTCATTAGACCGGATAATTGCAGGTGGGTCCGAGCTCACCTTGCCTCGCCTCGCCTCGCCACGCCGCGAATCACCTCGACCTCACCTTCCCTCCTACCTCTTCCCATTCTCTCCACCTTTCGTTCAGTTACCGCTCTTGCTGTTCCGTTCTTTTCGAGCAACTCTGACGTTTCTCGCGATCTTTTTCTCCCCTGTTAATCTTCTTCCCTGATCGTTGAAAGGGATTAGCATCGGTCGAACGAGACGATGAGCAAAGTTAAGGAGCGTTTCGCGAAAGTTCGCATCGATTTGTCCTCGATTCAACGAGATCGCGCGAGCATCCGAACGAGGTTGATCTTACGTTGTTTATTAAAGTTGCGTGTTACACCGCGATGTAAACCAACGTAATTTCAGATAAATTCGAGGAGCATCGATAATGGAAACGTCGCTACGACGATGTCAACGACCAACCAGGTCGTCGAGGCTAATAAGCGATATGGTGTACGGGTGAAAAGTTAATTAATTCTAATAAGTTCTCAATAATATATGGGCGAACTTCACGGAACTTCCTCGTACGGACATTCATTGCCCCTCGTAAAAGTCTCTCGTACTCTCTGGCTCTTATACACCGCGGTTGCGATAGAGAGAATGTAACAGGAATGTAATACTACGGTGTATAACGTACGAGTTACCGGTGAGCGTTCGAGTTTCCTTTAATACAGCCTTTTTCATTTGCGACCTTCATGAAATTATTATTAACCGCGATGAGCTGCATGCGTACGAATATTAATTTCAAGGTTTCGCTTATAGATTTGCAAATTTCAAATATCATCATACATTTTAATGTTCTTGTCAAACGTTTCCGTAGTTTTAAACGATCGTCTGTTATTCGACGCTTTCGCGAAGCGAACGTTCGTTACACCCGGTTGATACGATATTTTTCAATTTTTGCGTATCATACGAAAAGATATAATTTATTCGACTTTCACCTCAAGCTTTGTTAATCCAACCTACATTTTTTAATACGGAGTATCGCGTAAAGTATTTTTTATTAAGATTTCACCGTGGTATATAGGCCAGGAAAAAGGGAGATCGATTCTTCGCGTGCCAAACGGTTGTAACTCAGCTTAAGAATAGCAGATTATTATGGACGCGATGTAAAACAGTGCTTCTATCTATCTTTATGTACTGTATCTTCATATATGCAATCGTAACTTCTCGAAAGCCAAGCATCTGTTCGTATAAGCATATTTTACTGCGTTTCCACGTGAAATGCTCGTAGCTACGTAATAATTACGCTTATCGCCGGAGTGCGACTGTTCTTGATTAGGTAACCGTGACACTTGTCAACGTAACATTAACATTTAACCTTCCTTATCAGCCTTGAACAGAGAATTCAGCATTGTTTCCAATATATCGGTTACTCAGTCGTCTTTAAAGTATATACTTTGAGTAAATGACAAAAACGATTTACAACCAATTGTTACGTAGCGACGAATTTTCGAAAGCTTCAAAAATAAAAATTTAATCGGCAAAAAACTTAATTCAAACGATGTGCTATTTTTTGTATATCGAGTAGCTCTGTTTCGTTGTTTATTCGACTGTCTAAAATATTTCTTCGAAGATAAAATTTTGGTTACGTCACGCTCGAAATACATCGCGTAATAGAGAACCGAGATGAAAGCAAATCCGTCATATTCTGCGCCAATGCGACAGCGTAACACGTAAAGACGCACGAGGGCGCGGCAATGGCTACGACTGTTGGATCTGCCCAACCCAGTAGATGCCGGGACATTTAAATCGAGAGACAAGACGTTTACGGCTCTCCCGTGGAGGTGGAGCATGGGAAAGTCCATCAGTCCGTTTATCGTCCAACTTTTCCTTTTCCGTGTTCCGTGTTCTCTTCGCCGCGCCACCGCGCATGGAAAGCCGTTTACAACGTTTCTGTCTGGATAGGCATAACCTTGACATTAGACCTAAAGTATCGCCGCGTCAGCGATTGGATCGTCGACAAGGATCGTTGTATGCAGAACGCATCGTACGAGATGCATTGCATCTATAAACTACGATCATTTGTTTCTTCCTACGTAATCTCGTTAAATTTATTCCTCTAAATTTTAACGTTAAAAGCTACCGGCTTTTACTTCGTATTGAAAGTTTTTATACCGCGTTATTCTCGTCCAAGGAACTCTGGCTGGAATGGAAATTAACCCGATTAACAGCTGGAACGTTTCTAACGAAGACACAAGTAAAGAAGTATGAAGTTACAACGGAGTCGTTTAGCGATACGTAATATAGAAATAATAAATTATGCTTGCTTCCCTCTTTCTGTTTCTACTCGTCGATATTTTAGACAAAACCGAGCGTACGTTCTCCGTTTTAAAGCGTCTTTAACCCCCAGGCTCGTAAAAGATAGTCATATCCTATGTTATATTCGGGGATTAACAACGAAGCACGTTGAGCATCTTGGGCCGAATCACGATCATACAATCGGCTCGCCGCGCCGCGGCCGAGGGGAACAACCGTTTCGCATAATGCGCCGGCTCGATGTAAATGGACGCGTGTCCGTGTATATAACCTGGTTCCTTTTTTTCCCCTCTACGTAATCTATGAACGTACACATTTTCCAGCCACTAACTCCTGCCCCCCTCCCGGCAAATGAAATCCGGAAGCGATGGAGAATTAATGCGGGGATCACGGGGATACGAAATCGCGGTGCTTTCGAGACACGGACTGTGTCAGTCGGCTGGAAGTATTAGCATGAGAGATTAATTTATCAGTGGTTGCCGAGAATGTGGGCATAAACAAACGTTCGTACGAAGTTTCGAAATAAGCCTCGTGCTCCGATTGCGCCGGGCGTGCAAGTAACACGCGTATGCATACTGTACCGATTGAATTGTATAACGCGCTGCCATGTGCGTGAACGCTTTTATATTAACTAGATGTCGATAGAGTCACGCTTGAATTCCAGTCGCTCTGTAGACTTGAATACGTTGAAAGCGGAAGGAGAAAAATCTGCCGTTACCGTTGCCTACTCACCGGATGCTTTTTTCATACGAAATCTTTTAAAAATCTCTAGATCGTAGAATTTTCGTGTCCACCTTAATAATTATCGCTATGATATGCTTCCGTGTCTGTGTTTTCGTTCGGGTTTGAAGCAATAGGACTTTCAAGGGAAGAAATTTAATAATAAACATTAGGATGTATTCTTTATTGAAATGATCAATTCGTGGAGATTGAAACTTGGACGTTCTGCAAATCATTGATCGTGTATCGTGTTAGTAATTCTTCAGGGCCACTGGACTAAGCAGATTCGTAAGTCATTGCGAAAAGGAACGATCGAACTAGAGAAGCGATATAATCGACAAAGTAGCAAAGCGTCAATTAGTCGCGTGATAATTACTTGCAGTCTCTCGCCTATGTGCAAACCGCAATAAAGTAGTTTTTACAGTGTAGAGCATTGTAGAACGGGCTTTGTTCCTTCGATGGCGTTGTTGTAAATGCTGCTAATTTTATTGCGCTACGAATACACGGTCGATACGAGCACGTCGTCCATCGTTGACCGCTACTCGATCGAGGATTGATCGATTGGAAGGTCTCGCGGCAGGTTTTATCTCTTTTTCCTTTAATCCGTCGCAACGTACGTTGGCGAACGGTGAAAAAAAACGAGCATTGTTCGATTTGAATAACGACTGCTGTCAAGTTCGAGTCCGTTGGACGACCGATTGGTATCGTATCGTGTTTCTTGTCGTATCCAGGGAAATCGTTCTACTATTAGCTGCCATTTTCCTCTCGATTCCCTTGAGAACGACTTTGTCCGCGAGTGGTTCACGCTACGCTATCGATCGTGGCGCACCGATAAATGGAGCAGTTTGTTGACTCGTTATTAATCGTTACAATACATATTTAATCATCGAATCAACAAATTCGATCGATTGTGATTCTCCTTCTTATAGCTCTTACTATATCAATCGTTAGCGATTATCGAACGATTCCTCCAAGGCGATCGATTTTAAAGTTAAAACACGGAACTGACTGTTTCCAATCCATCGATGATTCGGATCGTAGTCGAGATAAATCCAGTCGCGATTTGACTGGCGTTCGAATAGTTGTCCGATACGTAAGCGTGCAGTGCCGCACGGCAACCGCACCCATGCGACAGCCTTAACGCGACCAGCGTACGCGCATAATACAAATATCGTCCGACATAATGGCGCATAATATGCATAAGATCGGCTCTCACTGTACGGTGCAACGGTGTTACAGTTAAGTTCGACGTCATATTCATAATTAATCGGACACGTGGAGCCGCAGCTCGCGCAGCGTTTACCGCGTGTGTGGTTAACGAACGATCGTTGGTGAAACGTAGCAAAAGTCAATGTAATTTTCGAACGGCCGAGCAACACGATGGTGCACCGCGAGCGTAATGACCAATAACGATCAATTTGCATGGATATATGTAAGAGGTAGCAGGACCAGCAGTAGCTCGACGCGACAAACGAGAACAGAAGCGCAAAGGAGGGACGAGGAATATCGATGAACACACTGGTGATTCACGCCGCGTTATTGGCATCGACATTTCTTTTCGCCGTTTCTGACGAGCTTCTCGTGTTAATTTTTCGTACGGTTGACCCACATACGTTGGCCGACGAATGGACGTTCCGGCACCTTGAAACGGCACTCGAGGAACCATCTTGGCCCGACCTTGAAACGTTTGCAGGCTTAAAACGCCTTTAAAACCGGTATCTAAACTTACGGATACATCATCCGTGTCGTTCATGCACGGTTGTATTTGTATACCCAAATTGGTACGTTGGTATCATCAGATGTTTCCTAAATACGTGTGTAGTATAGCTTCGTGCGTTTACGTTCGATATAATTTGCTCTGTAACTTTGAAATATCTGTCGTTAATTTTCGTAGCGTTTTATAAATCATATAGCTCGAGATTGAGATACTTTTATTCGCAATCTTTCGTTGCAATCGGCTGACACTTTAAGCGACCGCGCCTTAAAATTTAATAATAAGAATCAGTTTGAAGTTGGTTCTCGGAAACGCGATCGCTTAGTGTGTGCTTACGTTTAACACCTACGCGGATACTTTTCTCGTGGTGAGCCGTCTTCGTTAATGCCTTGCCAGTGCCGGCCGGTTGGGTCCACGCTTTACGGTACTCTCGCGCGTATTAATTGTACAAATATGTGACCGGTGCGTCTGGCTCGTATAAGCCCATGAAGTCGTGACAGCTCGTTGGACAGTTCGCCGGCTGTGCGGAGCTTTTTATCTTCCACCTCCCACAGCATTAAAATTATAAGCGTGAGATAATTAGTACCAGACTCGTTGACGTTCATTCCTCCGCTACGTGCTGCAAAACCGAACATTCCCGCGTTCGATTATCCACCGCGATTATCGTCGATGAGCAAGGCGAAAGTAATATCACCGTAGGAATTCCAATAATTCGATGCATTTCAATTTCGTGGAATTTCGACCCGTGGACTCGCGCACGGTCGTGGACGAGGCGCGTAAGGCGAAATCTGGAAGAATCAACCGACCACGGAGATCCTATTCGTCGTGTAAGCGACAAAAGGCCCGCGTGTGCAACGCATGCCTCGCATTTATTTCCCCTTTTATCGTTTAATCGGAAGGAGGCGTTTCAGTCCGCTCCTTAAATCTTTAACGGCATTGCGTTCCCCGTACACATACGTGACACGCTCGAGCCACTTCGAAAGAATATATATGCACCGCCTTCGTCGTATCGCGTTAATATCACCGGGACAACGTGTCGTGTATCGCCGGTACGTGTGTATACGTGGCTCTGTCCCAGAGTATCCGAGGAGGACAGAACTCGGAGACGCCCGCTACCGTAACGCTCCTACAGATTTATCGAGTCGCACTTTTATGCTCTCGTTGTGTGCTACTGCCGCGGAATGCTTGTCCCCCCTGACGTCTGTATGAAACGCGGTGTATCTATTCGCCAGTTTTACAGCAACGAATAAAAATGTCCTACGCGTACCACGGCGACGCTTTAATGACTTTGATTTCGATCGGGGACGCCCGGGTTTAAAAGTACATCCAGACGGAGACAAGAGCGATAAAGTTTGCAATTTGAACGCGTTTCCTTGCGTTTTAAGGTCGGAATGATTGGTGGGAACGAGGATAAAGCGTGGGAGGAGACTTCTGGTTGGCACTAATATCTTGCAACTTATTGCCGTATAACGTAACGGTACAGCAATGTTCAGTTGTTGGTACTGTTTCGTAATACCAGCATTTAACATCGAACGTTCGTTGTCTCGTTCGTTAACTTATTAATTCGTATCAGTTGCAGCTGTTGTAAATATACGTTCGAATTGTAGGGATCATCGGCGATGATTTAATTAACCGCGTCGAAAGGAAGCTGACGGTGGTGCAAATTCGCACAAGATCGATCAATCGGCGCGATGCTTGCCGACTGACTTTAAAGAAGAAAAAAGCTGTCGAGTATTTTGCGCGTCGTGTAAATCTCAAGCTTCGGTGATTGCTTTTTCTTCTTTAACTGAACGCAGTTTGGTCCGGACTTCGTCAAACAGCTCGAGGCTCGTTCGTCGTAACTGTACAGCACGCGATATTCGTTACTCCTGAGAGTACTTGTTAAATTAAAAATACGACGTCGTGAAATGATTTTAGTATAATCTCTTACGTAATCACGCTGCAAAGATAGCCCATCCCGTTTGTGTGTCATAAAATGTATTATTTACAAAACTAACCTTCCCTCGCTGAACTTTATACTCGCTAAGTGTTAGCCTCCTTTTACCACCTTTTGAAACAACGTTCTTGAAAATAACGTATTGCCGGCCACAATACGTTTACAAGGAAGGAGCATGAATCATCAAATTATTATCTTTCCGTTTCTTTCGCGTACGAGATCGCGTACGTTAAATCAAAGTCCGTAAGTCAAAGTTGAATCCCCGTGTGGAATGGCGCAGGCAGTGGCGGCGGGTCTCGTTACATGTGTCTCACATTCGTGAGCGTTCCCTGTCGGAATGACGGGCCAAGGCTACGCTACGCCGTGATTACTCCTAAATGCGAAGGATTATTGGTAATTATTATGATCGAGTGGCGTAACATAATACGTCAGGGACGTAGTCTCGCGTTAGATCGTTAGTTTGCGTCGATTGCTCTGACGAGAAGGATGGGTGGTGCGGTCGAACGTCAGTCCAATACGATCGTTAATGTTTTCCAGGAATTTTATCGGGCGATAAATAAGTATCGAAGGAAAGTGACGAAACAACGATCGCACTCGATTACCTCGGTGGATAAGGTTCGATCCACCGGCCGATCGTGTTTCGTCTCTTT
>NT_177880.1:806008-822942 GCF_000188095.3 Bombus impatiens | reverse complement strand
CCACCGGCCGATCGTGTTTCGTCTCTTTCTGTTGATCGAACAGATTATCGGAGTGCTCGCGATTACGATCTGCGCCCTGTTCTTATTCGGAGGTTTAAAGGAGCGTGCGGTGCAATTAACGACGTCCCGGGCTTGTTGATCGAAATTTTATGGTCACGATCGGTGTAATTGATATAAACCCCACGAGTTCTGTCGTACACACGGTCGTTACGTGTCCATGGACGAGTCTGGAGAAGACCTTCGGGAGGAGGAGGCAAACGAAGAGAGAGAACGAAGAGAGGGCGAGAGAGAAAAGAGAAATGAAAAAAAGAGGACCACAGAACGCTTTTTATCGCACTGAACGTCAGGTCGATTAATTTTTGTAATCTTACGCTTTGAAATCTGGGTGCAGCCTTGATTTATTCCCGTCGAGATGATACTTTTGCAAACGAGCTCGTGTGCATCTTCTCGCATCTGCTCCCTTCTCCCCCTCGTTTCCTCCCCTTGTGTCTCTATCTCTTTCGATCCTCCCCCTTCTGTTTCTCGTATGTACGCATACCGTATACTCTTGTTCCGAACTTCTCGTCCCCTCTCACCAGCGGACCCGTGTCCACTTCCCTTGCTCTTCGACCCGTGCATAAATATAAATCGTACATAATTGATTCAAAGGCCAATGTGGGCGAATCTTTCTGCGATCAGTGGAAAGTCGTTACTCATGCTGAGCCACGGGCTGAAGCCGCCAGCCGCCGATTGCTCGACCGGCCAATGAAAGCATAAATACGCGTCCATTTGCGGCCCGTTGTAGATACGTCCCGGTAAACGGTTTATAAATGTATCGCCTATCGGTTTTAGAAATCGTTTGTGAATCTGTCGACGAGTAATTTGTATATCGATCGTGGCTTACGCGTACGATCTATCGCACGTCTTCGATCTTTAGAGCCGGTTTTCGATAAAATCGATATCTCGTGCCGGCAAACTTTCCCTTCTCGGAAACGATGATTCGCATCGCACTATGAATCTGTCGGCGTTCAACGGATCCGTGAAATCGTTCCATCATATATACCGTTTCGCATCTTTTTATCTCCCGGTGACACGTATCAATTTGCGAATTTATATGGAAACAATTAACGTTTATTTAAGACGGTCGTTACGCGTTAAGAAATACGCGTTAAAGGGGCGGTCGGTTTGACAGATACACGATATAAATATAATTGCACGTGTTGGACGCGTTACTTCTGCCTTTTATTTCCTTGGGGACTCGTCGTACGAAGGGTACTGCGTCGCGGTCGTTCGAGTTTATACTCTCGTTCTTGGCGTTGTTCTCGCTCGATGAGAATCGAACGAAAGACAACTTGGCAACTTGAAACTATCGTTCATTCCGGCCATGTCGCGGTAGCTGGCAGTTCTGGCAGTAAGTAATTAAGTGCGGGTACTTAGGCGCGTTTCCTTGATATATATATGTGTATTAATAATACGGTGAAACTGTTTCTTGTAGGCGTTCGCGGGAACCAAGGAGCGTGCGGGAAGATCGTTTCACCTGTACGTTCCTTCACGACGAGTGCTTGCTTTTAAGCGTCCAAACCAACGAGCTCGGACATTCGCGTGCGTCGATACGCGTCAATTTGAATAACAGTACTGTCTAACACGTCGGCATAACTCGCAAGTGAATAGCTCGTTTTAGACGTATAAAAGTTTGAGGAAAAGATGTCGATAATATTTTTACTTCTGTACCTTGAAAAAATTGCGTGTCTGTTGATAGCTGAGTGTATTAAATTCCTCAAAAAGATGTTTCGTGTTTCTCGCGGAATCGTATTATCAACGGCAGGAAAGGATCAACTGACAGCTCAAATATTTATCTAGCCGATCAGAAACCGAGTACGGAGAAAATTCATTTGAGAGCACGCGTTACATTTATTGTCGGCAAATTAACGTCGCTGGCTGTAACCCTTCTGCATGGTCTAGGGTAAACAGGCTCTAGCGACGCGCTACATCTTCGGGAAGTCGTGCCAGGAACTCGAGAACGCAATTAGAGTGTCGGTGTATACGGTGTGTGTAAGAGCTCGACGCGACGGTGCGAACTGTCGAAGCAGGTGTGCTTTTATCCGCACTTTTGCGGTGCAACGTTTGATGTGGAGCCGCCGTAATATACTCGATTAATAATAACGGAACACGATCGAGAAGAAGCTTCGATTTTTTCCCTCCATCGCGGTGAAATCTTAATCCCCTTTGTGCGATGGTAATGTTGCTACTTTCGAGGACGACACGATTGAAAATTGTAAAGGAAGTTGTTATTATGTTCGAATCTCGTAGCTCGTGTAGTAATCATCGATGAAGAAACGCATTTCATTATGATAAAATAGTTCCGAACATTTATTATCGATGGAAACATATGAGATTCCCGTTAATAGTCCCAACTATATTTTCAATTAAATTTGTGATTAAGTCACATTCATGTCCGACGAAGGAGGAAGATTCTTTCGTGCATCTCTGTCTTCACTCGTCGTTTACATAAGCATCATCTAAAATACACGTTGCAATTACAATTTAGTAACTTGTAGCGTTACAGTGCTACACCAAAGTTGTTAATCAATCATTAAGGATACATTGTCGTAATGAATGGCACGTTTCTCAACAATATGATGTATTATTCGTCTAACAGCTTGTCCACCCAGCGGGCCTCTACCTAATATCTGTCTGACTAATGCGTGTACGCGAACGTGTATCCTCGAGAGATATCCACTTTGCTGCTTTGCCCTCTTTGCGGTTCGCGAAGTAATAAGCTCGGCTTGCGAGAGTAATGAGACTGTGCGAGCTTCATCTCGGACCTTCTCTCGCGCTCTAACCCCCTTCCCCTCTCTGTCTCTCTCTCTCTCTCACTCTCTCTCTCTCTCTCTCTCTCTGTCGCGATCCATCGTCCTTCGTGGCAGAATCGCGACCCGATTGCACGAGAATTCCATTCGACGAACCGCCTTGGGACCAAGCTCGGCATCGGTAATCCAGAATCGTTAAATTCAATCGGGCAAAAAGGCCGAGAACGAGCGTGTGAACGATCGTTCCGAGAAGTTCGTCGCCCTTATGGCGTTTTCAGAATCGCTAATTTCTTTCTTCTTCGATCGAATTAACATAGAAATAGAAGAAGAGGTGAAATTCGTGGGATACGCGAATTACGTGCCGCGTGTTGCCTATTGAAACAGGACATGGGGGAATATACGATCTTTGACCAAGGAACGTTCGAACGTCTCGGTAAATTCTCATAGGCGGTGAAGCGGACCGCGGTAAGAAACGGTCGGTGGAATTTCATGGTGCATCCACGATTTATAATTAATTTAATTTTGCCGTCGACCGTGCACGGCACGAACGCCGTTTAACCTTTTTACCAAGATTTCGTTAAAAATGGATCGGATTCATCAACTCGTTTCCTCGAGGCTTAGGCGAGTCCTGGCGACCGTCGATTCACGCGGTTTCCGTAGCGCTGGCTGTTCTTTGTAGACGGCACAGCAGCCGAGCGGATCTTTATAAAATTGTGCGGCAGCACGGCTGCCACGCCCGCTCATCAAGATTTCTTCTCGTCCAGTCTCTCTTTGTTTCCCAGTATCCGCTAGTTACTCAAATTAGCCAGAAAAACTTGGTTCTCGCTCGTTCTTCCCGACCAGACGAGTCTCGGCTTAGACGCTACGTGTATCCAGGCGGGTTCGTCTCGACGATTACGCTTCGTTGAAGGAAGCGCAGCGAAAACGCCGACCGCACAAGAAACCGGATGAAAACGAACTACCCGTCACGACGAGTACATTTTTTTCGATCAACGACCAAGATTGTCAACGTCGCGTCCTTTGAAACGGAAAACGTCTTAATGGTCGATCGAGGTATCTTCATCAGTTCGCGCGATGGTGCGCGATTCTCTACGCTTAATCGTTAAACCAATCGTTAAAGTGCATTAAACGCTATTGTAGTTACGTGGCGGTAATCTCGCACGATATCTAAAAAACCGTGACGTTGGTTTCGAGTAAATATTATTTACGACCATCGAGACAAACACCACGTTGGCTAGAAGATTTCTTCAATTTTTTATCCGTGATTGAAACTTGTAAGCCGGAAGTGGTTATCGGTTTTATTCGCACCTGACAGTTGTATAGCGGTGGCCAGCCAACCGACACAATGTAATTCCTCGACAGGGTTGCGCCCGACTTACCGGATATTCGTCAACGACCGACGTACGCACAATTCGATAATATGTCCCTTAATGATCGATGAATGAAACGGTAATTATTCCTCGACGCGAAGTTCCTTCGCGTGGCTTTTCACACGGACGACAGCCTCTCTCGTGCACACATTCGCACAGCGCATCTAGCACGTCGAGCCTCTTTTTCCTACAATTAAGTTTACGCCTCATTGTCCCCGATGATTACCAATCAAAGTGAATGGGTCTGTGTTGTCCAATTGGCCGCGCGCAACGCCGCTATTGGGATTATAATCGTAAATGTCGCAGAAAAAGCTTGTAACTATTAATCAGCAGTTAATTGTGCAAGGCGCACTCTTCGTTGCAATCCTTTTCCAGGAAAACAGCAGGAATCGAGCTATCGATAGCTTCGCAGGAATTTTTCATCGTATATACACGTCAAACATGAATTCTCGAATGAAGAAAACACACGACGTTTGTATCTTCGCGGCATAACCATAGAAAGTTATTGAAATTACGTATGTCAATCCGTAATCATTCGTTCTTCTTCTCTTTACTGGAAGTCTCGATATACACGCAATAGCTAGTTATACGCAGTTAGGTTTCTCTGCAACTGGACAAAGCTTCAAAGTCGTGGAAGACGGGAAAAGATTTCATCGAGGCAGAACGAAACGGTTTTCAAACGACAGTGCAGGCATTTCCCAGCCTCCTTTTAAGCGAAACTATACATCTTTTAATTATTATCAATTATCTATCACGCGATATCCAAAGTTTTAACATTCCTTCTCGCGTATCAAAGACCAGAGAGTGGCAGCTATGGACGACTCGGTGCCGAACTACGAAGCTTGCACGTACGAAAGGGTGACACCACCGATTAGCCTCGAACGAATATATAATTTGGAAGGTACGTTGTACAGCGTTGCGTACGGCATATGCGTCGGGCAGAGGTCGTAAGGTGCATCGAGAATCGATCGAGAATGCCGCACCTTGGCGTCCCGTATGTTCGTGATCGATCGTAGACGTTTCACCTGCCTCGAGTACACCTCGGGTATTCCTTCGTTTCATTGCCGCGTTTAATCTTGCGATCAAATATGGTTGTCGATGTAAATTACGGTCGTCGGACGCTGTCTTCGACTTCTCTTGCGCTGCAACTTTGCGTTCCAATTTTGGAAATACTTCATCGAACACCACCGTTGATCCTTATCAGGAGATAGCGATCCTCTTATTTCATAGTGCGAGTATGTCAATGAAAAATCCTTCAGAGAGATCTTCTTAAAAGATCATGCTTGACACAAAATTTTCTCATAATTAATCCAACGAATCTATGTTACAGTTATTAACGACTGAAAAAGCGAATTCGCTTTATATAGAGTCGGTAAACTTAGACAAACCGTAGGCGTTGTGACGGTACCGAGACACTTGTCGATAAGATCGCTTAAACAGAACGGCGTGGTGTAATTTTTTCTGGCGACAGGCTGCAGGTAGAATTCTTGGCAGCTACTAAAATTCAGTGTCGCGCGTTAACACCCTCTGTGTTTACGTCTACCTTAGAACCGAATCCTCGTCGTACATCTTTTGGTACTCGCTCCTGGTACATCCTCGAGTATCGTGGCACTAGCGGGAGCCTGTTTCTCAAGTAACGTCGTACGTTTCGCGAAGGTGTTTCACGGAAAGCCCGGAGACTTCTTGGCGCTTGCGCTGCCTACCTCGACGTTGTACACCGGCATCGATAGCACGGTAACCTACAGCCGACTAGGTTCTACCATTCAAATGGTCAACAGCGTAACAGGGCGGTGCTCTATCTACATCAGGCTACGCTAACAAAGTCGTCAGTTCCGTACGAAACCCCACTGTGGCGAGGACGTGTCGTAGGAATGTTTGTCGAGGGTACAAGGCGCGATGCCAATCAGTGATGCATATTATGCCTCTTGAATGGTTGCGTAAAATACGCGCGAACCTTAAACTACGGTGAGAATCTTCTTTCGCTCGATTTTATCTTCCTTGGTAAATATTTTTTAACGGGAATATCATGGCCGCACAATCCTTGCTGTACGACGTAAGAGGCGTGACGGAAGCAAAAGAAACCAGCAGGATAATTAACTTACATCATATTCCCTGTGCGAACGAACTAATTACACATACGGTGGGCGTGACTTGGATTTGAAGCGTGATCGTTGGTTATGTATTGGAACTAAGCGAGTGAATCGTTTCGCGCGAAGCATGTGGTAGAAGTTCAGTGGAATGTGTCGCCGATTAAATCACTACTTCGCTAATTCCTAATGAAACTAAAGTTCGAGCTCGGGAAGGAAAACTAGAAGAAAAGTAGATTTAACTTAAGATAGCAATTATGTAAATGGGTCAGTGACTAACCGTTTAGGTTCGTAGGTGGCTTTTGAACGCAACTGTAATGCCATCGCTATCAACGCAGGAAGCGCACGATATTTCCTGGCTGACTGAATCAAGGTTGTGTCACGAGTTTAGCTCGTTAGCGAGAGCACAAGTCAGCGTCGTGCTACTGTGCGCGCGATTATCCATCGTACGCTCGATATCATAAGTGCAGGCGCCTAAACAGATTCTTATTACGTTTATCCCTCTTTCATTTCCGATAGCTTCGCGTTTAACTAACGAAAGAAGGTTTTCTGTGAAATTTCACACACCATAGTTCTTCATCGTCGACAATTAGCAGCAAAGACAAACGTTATAAATATTCTAGCTTTCTTTGATACGCTAGTAGAACGTTCACGTGCTTCGGTTCGAAAGCCAACACCTCCCCTTCGACATTCGCCTTCTCCTCTTGCTTGGCAATCGGCCGCGTGTCACTTGCATCTGGGACTAACCGTACACTATCCGCTCACTTTGGTCCGATTTGGTAGACATTACCGCGGTATTTTCAATCGGGGACTCGATGGAGCAAGGACACCATTAGCTTGTCACACTCGACCAAACAAGACTCAGAACCGCAATGTTTACTATCTCTTTGATGCCAGGTATCTGGCTACTCGCTATCATGTACCAGATATGACCGAATCGGTAGTCTATCGCTCGCGTGTCTCCCTTCTGATATTCTAATCGACTTTCCAACGTTTAAGGCGACAACGATCGATACCTTAAGAATCAATATACATTTGATTTCGCGTGTCTAATCGGCTCGTCGCTGGCAGTTCCATTTCATCAGCATCAGAATTTAAGCGGACGTGGATAGAGGGAAGACGCGTTTCTGGGCCACACACGAGACACGCGTTTCTCCGGTGTCGACCTCGAAGCTTCGAGCGATTATATTTTCTCCTGTGCATTAAAGCCCGTACTTAGGCGTACCGTTATTTAGTAATGCCTCACGCTCGCGCTAGGATTTCCAAGATTTTTTTTACGGAACATCGACGCGAAGATTACTGCAATCAGCCGTAACCTATCAGTGACTTGCACAAGAATGACGCGACCGCAGGATTAACCCACGGACAATGTCTTCTTCCTATGCGAAACGTTTGACGAACGATCCATCCACTGTGGCATTGGCTCGTCCATTCGCAGGTGTTTGATTATTTGCGAATGATGGTTTTCGACGTGGTTTTAGGCTGAGATTAATCCTTGATGGCCTAACGTTGTATAAGAGTCATTCAAGAAAGGTTGATCCAAGAAAAGATTATTTTATGTATCGAACTCGTGTACGTCCATAGCTTGTTATATAAACGTTTATGCTATTACGTCAAATATAATTCATAATTTCTGCTGAGGTAGATATACAAGGTGTTTAGAACGGTTTTTTATCCCGATTTTGCGATCTCATCAAACAAGGATTAAGGTTAAACATGGATACAAAATACCTAAAGAGGTGCCTAAAAAAGACGAGTCGGGCGATCGATGGATATGGACTACGTCTACACAGTCCTCTTTTGGTAAAACCGTTGAAAGACGTGTTCATCAAGCTTCCAGGGTCAGTGGAACGTGACTTACTCGAGGAGTAACTTATGGCACTTTCACGCGATACCGAAGACCATCGATTCTTCCAAGCCAGCGTTAATTTAACCGAAGATGGTCAATCTATGACGTGCAAATTCCTGAATGGATTGTGCAAGTTGAGGAATAACTTGCAGCCTCGAGCCACGGTACAAGAGTCACGAACGTGATGGAATTTCTCGCGACTCTGTCACCGAATCCCACGATGTTCGATTTCTAATCGAAGGATCTATCGATTCGTATCGATTTTGTTACAAATTTATTACGAAACGACATCGTCGCCGTATCGTTGCGGTGCGTTCACAACGTGCCGGTAGAAGATCGTCGGAGAGCGATTAGCTAGAGATAAATCGGAATAGAAAAATGAACGAAATAATTATTAACGCATTTGCCAGGTATCTTAACGCGTGATTTTTATCTTTCACCGCGAATGATATAGAGGCGAGCCAGCGCAAGATCACTCGTAGTTGTTAACTCCGGCACAGTGGAAAGGTCGTAGCCATGGCATGAAAATTTATGCGTAATTGCTTTGAAACGAGAGTACCACCGTATCGGTACGAGATCTGACCGATCCTGTCACCGTGCAGACCCCAAGCCACGGTGCAGCAGCAACTACGGCAGCAGTCAGACATTCGATACAGCAACCTACACCTTCGAAGAAGTCAGAATGGTTCCGTCGTGGTTTATGCGACCGGTGAACGTGGCGTTGTCGGGCACGGCTCGACCGCTGATTTAAGTAAATTGCATGCAAATGCACGAACTACCGGCTACGAACGGGAATAAGGTCGGCCATTAACGGCCATTCCTACTCGGATAAATAACAATAATTGAGTGGATCGTGGATTTAGTCAAATGGACACGTATCGAGGCTGGAATTCCAGAAACGCGAGTTCATTCGTAACGCGGAAGTATATTCGCGAGTGTGTAGAATCGACGTACTGTACGCGCGTACGTGTGGTAGATGTACGGACGAAGGTCAGTCTCTTTGTCGCGTTAGATCATTCCCGATCGAATCGAGAAATTGTATCGCGACAGGTTTTCCGTGACCTTCCGTCGAAGAAAACAAATAATACAACTTCTTTTCGAAGAGGGCCGCCGTTCTTTAGACTCGCCTGGAGCGGTGAGACCGAGTTTAGATTGCAAAATATCCGTCGTTATAATAAAAATTCAAGGAACGCGACGTTCGTGCGAACTCGGGTACGAATCTGGCTTTGGCTCGGCGTCGGTTTCACGGTAACCTTTGGAAACGGTCGCTCGCGTTCGTGTAATTCCCACTTGAAAAATTCCTTTGATGTCCAAACGCGGACGATTCGAGCGGCAAATTTAAATTCCTAATTGATCCGGTGTACACGAGACCCTTTCCAACTCGGTGTGTAACCCGCATACGGGTATACGGTAGGCAACCGATACGGTGGGGGATGATCGTGTAACTCGCGACGTAAAGTTGCACCACATTAGTCCCCTGGTATATTTACGGCTGTGTAAACCGTACGTGGGGGTCCCGGGTTGGCATTAGCCGGGCCAACATAACCGCGACAGGCGTACGTATATGGCGAGCAATTCGCACCGTTAACTACCGTCCATACTCGGTACGTAACCTGTTGTGCATCCTCAACCTCTTTTCCTTTCACCGGTTTCTCATCCTCCCGCTGTTCTCCCTTGATTCTTCGCCATTGTCCCAAAATTAGCTCGATAAATCGTGCTATAGCCGCACTTGCCGGCGCGTGTATACGTCGAGTTAGTTATTCGCGGCGTGGGAGTGAGAGGAGAGAACGATACTTTACGAGCCGACGAATACAACGAGGAAAAAGAAGAAACCGAGACTTTCGCGTGATTCGAGAATTCACGATGTCGCGCGTTCTTTCCTTTCATTTTTTTCGTAAATCTTTCGCCGATTAAACTTAATTTCGTTCGGTCGCTTCGACGTACACGTGTATTCGCGCTGTTCCGACGTTCGCTTTCATCGTCCCTTTCCTGACGCTCCAAGATCCGATAGTACAAAGATAGCGAAGGTGACAGGTACGTCCTTGAACATCCGCCGGTGAACCGTGCACCACTACTTGTGTCCTAGTTGCCACGAGATTCTCAGGAGAGGAAAAGAAAAAAATGTGGAAAGAAGGGAAATTATGATTATGCCCGTGCCAATCCCGTTTCGACGCCGCCAACTGTGAGACCGCATCTCGAACGAGCAATCGTTATTTTTAATTAAGGGAAAAGATCGGAGTGGTTCTGGCACGAGGAGAAACCGCTCCAAGATACTTCGAGGCCGTCGAACGTTGCAACGAGATACTCGCTCGGTGTGCATTAATTGCGAGCGGTGTTAATGGCATTGTAGCGATCTCCGCGAGAACGATCTTTTACGTCTTTATGATTCATTAACTTCTGACACGTCCATCCGAGACAGAGACTTCCAACGTCGTATTTTCTTTCTTTTTCCTCCACGTGTAATAAGCAGGATCGTAAATCTTTTCTTGTCGATCGGTCGTACGTAAAAACTGTTCGCCATGCTTGTTACAAAATTTAACGATCGCTATTCCTTAGCGTCGTTTTCCTATAGCAATTCCTTGACACTTTGTCGCGCGAAAATTCAGAACTTTGCTCGCTGCTATATTATTTTACTCCTTCTTTTGTAACCCGTTGCATTCTATACGACTGTTATTTTCGAAGCGAATCAACGTAGCACGCTCGGATGGAGCTTAAAAAGTTCTCACGACCATTTAGGCTCTGTTAACGATCGTAGCACCGGTATATTTCGTCAAGAATGGCCATTATTTATGGCCGCTCTGTATCGAATCGGAGATCGATACTTCCACGTTTCTCAATCGAGACACTACAGACAGCCCGTACTTGAAAATACAAGAAAATGTCGATTCGTTTGAACACAATCGTACAAGAACCACGTGAACGAATGTATCCATATTATCGTCGAAACAAATGTCTGGAAAGCTGGTTTTTGCCTTTTACCTCGAAACTTGGCACGTGTCGAATCGCCAAATATAGCCATTTACTCACGAGAGAACGCGAAAGAACGATGGTTTGGATGGAGCACGGACGGAAGAAAGAAAGACAAAAAAGAACACCACACCTTTCCTCGATTATAGCTAGTATTATATTCCTACGAAGACTAGCCTCCGCCTTTCTGCTCACCTGCCGTCATTTCTATCCTATAATCCGATTATAGTTAAACGATATCGTGACGCTCGATTCCCAGAAGCCGATTAAGAAATTGGGCAATCGAGAAAGGGCCAGATTTTGGATGACTCGAGCCTTTTCTCCCATCTTTCTCTCTCTCTTTCTTTGCCGTTCTTTTTCTTCGCATTCATGGCACAAGGCGTATTTTTTCAACTAATGTCATTCATCTGCGCGGCATTATGACGCGTCTCGCTCGCGCACAACGCGTTCCGTTCAACGAGCAAGAGGAAAAAAAAGAAAGGAAAAAAGGAACAACTGACGCGTGACTATTGACGCTCATTAGCCGGCGTGAGTGTGAATTCTGGTCGTGTGTTTTCTTCGTTTTTCGCGCGCGACCGTTGCGTCTTCCGGCCGTGCATCCGTGTTTCCTCGACGATTAGCAGATTTCCAGTGTCCCCAGCGTATAATTATGATCCTGCTCGAAGCTACGGGACACCGTGGCGTTAGCTCGTTCTAGCCGCGCCATAATTATCACGACCTGCTCTCTGGTGCTCCGCTGTTTTAACGGTGTCCGTGATTCCTTGAAATATATAGACTAGACCAGCCACAATTAGAAGCCGGTATGAAGATTTTATTTTACGACAAAGTTGATAGAACGTTCCGATCGTACGTCTTTGCAATTCGTGCTCTGTAATTCGTGACAGTGACGTAATCGATCGTCGTAATCCTGTACAAGTAGAGTACCACATAGAATCACCGTTTGCCCTGTTCCGTCATTTAAGATCATCCGCGTGATTTACGGTGGGAATAGATGGGTCTCTTCGCTTAAACAGGAGTACGTTTTTAAAACACGGGAGACAATGGGTGTCTAGCGGTGGTGGGCGTACCACGATGCGGGTGAATCACGGCCTCGATATCGTAGCCCCAGTTTTTTGCCAGTCTACCGTTCCCATGCTGCAATGTCCAATGTTGTAAAAATCCCGTTACAACATCCTATAAATTACTTAAGGTTCCCACAGCACGCCCCACTACCGTTTCGCGGTACACCTTGGACCGAGCGGGCTCGCTCGTGAAATTACCGGCTAGCAGTAGTTGCCGCTTCTATCCATAAAATCGACACCCTCCAATTAATCCCCGATCCTTTGGAAGGGTATGCCCGTCCTTTCTTTTTCTCTGCCTCTCTTTGGCAGTGTTTCGCGGTCGGTCAAGGGTAATGATATATTTGCCGATTGTTACAGAATTCTCATGGTTTCGTATGGAAATAAGGGGATCCGGTTGAACATAGCCTCGTTGATCCCTCGCCTCGGAAATAATAACAGTTTCGGCGTGGCGCTCGATTTACGACACGCGTGCACGGAGCAATTCGATCGACGGACGCGCTCGTTGCACGTGTACTTTTTCTCTTGGATCCTTTGCACGCTCTTTTTTTTTTCTTTCTTTCTTTCTTTCGTTTTTTTCGTGTACGCCGAACGAGCTTCGGTATCGCGCGCGTATCAGCATTCCTTTGGGACCGTATTGGACATAACAGCGTGTACTTACGTGCCGATAAGCGTCTCGAAGTAAACGAATGTCCCGTACAAACCTTTTAAGAGGCGCACCCGTCGCCGAGGCGCGAGAGTAATTTAAGGCCCGAGTGGGAATCGCGATCGAAGCGTGCGTAGCATCCGCGATCGAGCCGTTTAATCCAGCCGGCCACTCACGTTCATTCCCGACAATCGTCGATTACAACGCGACCAGCTTTAATTGTTCCTTCTAATTTGTACCAATTTAGTCGATAACCTTATTGGATAGTTTCGCGTGCAGGAATCGATTAACCGGCGATTTGTTCGTTTGTTCGAAAAATGTCAGCATCGTAGAAACAGGATAACGATAGAAAATGGCTATTTCGTTGGTTCCGTAAGTGCTTGCAGAATTCCGATGAGATTCTACGTGAATTTCATAATCTTGTACCTCGAAGTTCGAGATTCCACGATTCCACGATTCTGTGGCTTGTCTCGATTTTCCAACGTGATCCTTGGTAGGTCTCGTGATCCTTGTTCGATTCTTGGTAGGTCTCACGATTCCAAGGTTATCCGACGTGGTTTTCATGACCCTGCGGGTTCGGAGTTCGTGGTCGTCCGCCCCCGAGGAGATCTGCGGCAAGTTCCACGGCCTCGGGATTATACTGTGTGGATTCCATGAATACGAGATGGTTTGACATTGGTTCCATCATCCTGGGATTATTCCATCGTGTGTCGTATATCCTCGGGTGCCATAGCGTCCGAGATTCTTCGTTAGTGAGACGATCCGAAATAGTTAGCACAATGGTATTACGTATCGGGTGATAACCGACACTAATCGTAGATGACATAACATTTGTAACACGATTGTTTTTAAAAATTATTTGCAGTAATTGTCTCTGTAATTATATATGTATCATTACGTACATACTTTCGAATACATTTCTATCGCGTTATACACCAAATCCTTTTGTTCGATTCTACCATTTAGATTCTTATCACCTGGTGTTACCATTGCTTCCTCCGTCGTATCTGTTTCAGTACACGAGTCCTAACTAAAAGGAAATAATTGCACATTTCCGGATGAGTCACGTTAACTCTCTCTCGCACGAGTTTCGTGATAGCAGATGCGCTAATTAACCGAATCGAACGCTTTATCATCGTCATATTACGATCAAGCGTTGGCGGACGTAAATTCAACGATATAAGTTTAAATATATTCGTTCTGCGAGAATCGCTTCTTTCACCGAAATCGTTTAAAATGTGTTCGTACTTACCTTTAAACAGTAATTCGAAAGTTACCATCGAGAATTGCGATCGTGATCGTTGAAGTGATTATTTCAAGAAAAACTCTACACCTTTTCTTTTGTATATGCGTGACCTGAAGACCACTGTTACCAAGAGAATAGAATTTAGTGAAAAAAATTCAAAATAAGAAGAGGTCTATATTATTGTGCCCTTGAATATAAATTTTGCTTTGTGTTACAAGATCCAGAAACAAAAGAGCTATTAATAGATTTCCATCGCTGTTTCTTGCAGCCTTCAGCTAGAGCTACACACCAAGGTTAACTTTTTGGTAATGTCCTTTGCTATAAATATATGAACGTGCTCCCTATCATAGCTTCTTCTATTGTATTGTAACACTGTAAAAGTGAGGATCTGAATCAGCATACACTATATCTATACTTATATCTGTACTTGTACCTATAGTTATTTCAGTATATTTTTCTATTACGAATTTATCCACTGGTTCCTCTATCAGTCAACATCAACAGTGATACACGCGAAGCTTGTGATCGGACAAATCGATCATCGATCGTTTACACTAGTGATCTAGTTTACGCTAGAAAGAGTAAATTGCAAAAACATCGCGATTTCTGTTTTTCTTAAGAAAAAAGTAACTGAAAGAAAGAAACAGGAGAAGAGGAGGTGAAATCAGCCAGAGCGACGAGTATCTGATCGACTGGAACATTTGTATGGAATGTCGAGCAAGTGAGCGTCGCGCACGACGCGTTCCACGAGTGCTGGAGTCCTCGCTTAAGAGCGAGCCGATCCGCTTCATTAACGTTCGGACGATCCACAGATAAAGCGAACTACATGTTGGGGTGGAGTCACTGGGGCGAGAGCTCTCTTGAATCCGTAGTTTCAGATTTTGAGGTTGACCACTCTCGAATCTCTCCTTTTTGCTCCATTTTCGATCGATTTCACTTGGACAATGTATCCTTCTTGTAATTAGAGCTACTTAGGCGTTTATCGTGAAAGTATCTTTGGCGGTAAGAAGGCACTCGGAGATGAAAGCGTTTGCACGATAACTTTGTTGTTGGTGTTTTTTTTGTGCACAGAAATTATGACGCATCAGGGTCATTGTTATCCGTCATTGATAATCAAATGTTCATCGAGTATTTGGCTTTCATTAAATGTGAGACAAGGTCTGATAGAAAAGCGTAGATAGGATGCGCTGTCATAAAATGATCTCTTAATGCTTCAACTAAATCAGCTACGCAGTTCGATTACACGTTCGCGTCTATCGATCAGATAAGAACATTGTAGTACGTGGACGGATTTTAGAATAAAACTGTGACGATATCGTATCTATTATGTCACGTTAGCTTTATCAATTTTATTTTGAAAATCTAACAATCTGGATAGCTATTTGTGAGCGTTTATCAGAGCATGGATTCGCGAATGGACATTGCTCTCAAGATAACTTCATGCGACATGGGATAATTGCGCGTCATGTGCAGATTATAACGCACACTATACACGAGATTTATCTCGCGAATCGCGACTAGATATATTTACAAAACAACGATGAATAGGAGCATTGTCGTGTAATTGTGTTGTAACTGCACTTTTATTCCCAGGCGCGCTTTTCACGAAGATTGTCGTGCGTGATGTCTCGAATGTACATGTTCCGTTTGATACGTGTGAATATATTTTGAATGTTAATATCAGCTTACCTCTGCTATTATTCTTACGTGTATACAACTAGATCCTCGAATTCTTTATTTCGTGTCTTAAGCGTCCCAGAAATTCCATGAAATTGAACTAAAGCGTAATCGTTATTAAGTTCGCGATTTATACATTTATCTTCAACAACCATAAACGTTAAATTGACATTGTTAAAATTTCCTGCTATTAACATGATACCGACGATTGAAAAAGGCGCAAATGCCATTATTTATCGCTCGTACATCACAGAAACTTTGTTCTTCGATAGAGAAATTCTTCTTGTTGCTTCAATAAGATCAGCTGAACGTTATTAATGGATTCAGTTGTTACCACTTGGCCGATATATTTTCGTTCGTGCGAGGATTGTTTCGGTGAGTCACTCTCGCTGGCCGACGACTAGCCAATGGGTTATTGATGGACAGAACGTTTTGTAAGGCGGCAACGTGACCGTTTTAAATGCGCGAAAGCCTGTGTAGCGCCTCTCGCCAAGGACGAAAGGAAGGTAGAACAGGCAACCTGCACTTTGCTTAAGCAGGAGAGCCCAACTCGTCGTCGTAATTTAGTAGTGGCGGGATTCTCGTGTTGCGGGTACCGCGGAAGGCCGGCACGCCTACGTGTAACGCAGGATTTATCGTGTTTTTCGTATCCGGCTGGCGAAGCGAGCCGTTTTTGTCGACTAACGACGACGCTTGATTCACTTCGCTACTCACCGATATCGCCGATGTCGTATCTTCTACTTCTGTCTTTTTCTTACCAACGAACCTACACAGGTTTACCAATGTTTATCTATTAATTTTCGACATAATCTACGTCGCTAACCGAGACTTTGTTTCAAATATTTCCAAATTTTGTTTCGTTGAGAAATATAAAACGACGTATAAACGTTGCTGTATATAAATAAACGTTGATGTATAAAATTCACGTGTCCAATAGAAGAGAAACCGGCGGGACGAGCGCATGGTATTTCAGAGACGAATAGGAAGGGACAGAGAACCGTTCGGACCAGGTTGATCCCGGGCCTGGCGCAAGAAACGGGTAATGGTAGTCTAAATACACAAATTCAAGAGGGGAATCGGCGCGGCTGTCCCTATCCTTAAATGGGTCGACGAACGCGGCACGAAACCCATGCATCACTCCCTTACGCGACATCGGAATTTTTCAGTTTTATCGAATTATCTAGGCATTACAGCTAATGAAAGCAATCCTGGCGATCCCCGAGGCCCCGTCGGTCTTTTGCCAGG
>NT_177880.1:804889-805580 GCF_000188095.3 Bombus impatiens | reverse complement strand
CCGCCACAGCCGCCATCGACGACATATATTTCTATACACGCATATAAAGATATATACGTCCCTATACATGTCCATATGTATGAACGCACACGGCCGAGCATGTGTCGAGCTTACATCGCGGCGGCGGCACCTCGGCGTCGTCACAAATTGCTCGGTATGCTTTTTCCTTGGTGACCAAGGGATCCGGAGGATCGCGTTCCAACAGCTCCTAAACACGCCGGTGCGAAGAAGAAGGAGCAGCCTGTGAAGCGGACAATCGGGAACCGCGGACGATTTCTTGTCGTGGACTACCTTCGGCAGACCTTCTGGTAGCTCCGTTCGTGACGTCGGTTTCGTCGGTTTTCTTTGAATCCGGTCGCGCGACCACGGGAACGAGATGTCGCGCGTATTTAAACGAGCCGCGTCGAATAACGACCGTGCACCGAACGCAAGCAGATTTTCAAGGATTTTTGCACGCGGATCCGCGCGTACGCTCGTGCTCCGGTGGATTCGTCCGGGAGACATTCTTGCGCTTCGTAGAAGTAGACAATTTGCTTTTAATTTATACCTGTATCGTGGTTGCTTTTCTCGTACGTCTTTCGGCCTGGCATCGTAAAACACTCGATTTCAGGTCCGTCTTTCAGCTGTCCGTATCGTAACGCGCGGCTGCCAACGTTTACGCGTGTCATCGTTGCACCGCGCCGAGCCGCGG
>NT_177880.1:796635-804552 GCF_000188095.3 Bombus impatiens | reverse complement strand
GGAGCCGCGGCTTCGCCTGCTTTCGCGATGATTGATTTACGCCGGCCAGGCCAATCATTTATTTTCTCCGGTGCCGGGCTTCTGCTTACATTGTTACGCACGGATGGGATCCAAGATGGCGTTACAAATTGTCCCGGAGTACGCTAATACGACACGGTGACTGCTCTCCGTCTGGCTAGGTTTATCAGCTACTACTTGCCGAAGCGTCATCGGCTCAGAGCCAATTTCCAATTGTCCTTGGAAGGCGTTTCTTCATATTCCTTTGTTGTTTGAACCAAGCCGCCTCTTGATTTCCGTTTGTTAAGTAGTAGCACAGAATGCACGTTTCTTTTTGCGTCGTTTTTGTAAGATGAATTAGGCATGCGAACAAATTTATAACGTGCCAAGGAATAATTTGAACGTGTATAGGCATTCTCGTTCGAACTTTGTAATTAGCCTCTGAAAGTTAACCACGCCGCTATGGTAAACAACTGTACGATTAAAATTCAAAGAAGATTGTTTATCATGCAACTTATTCGTATCTTAGTTTCTAAATTAAGTCTTTAGGTCATCGTGTCGTATCTCGTTTAAAAATATAATGTTTTCCTAATAAAGGTACAATGTTCGTTCGATTTTGGTCGTCACCGAGGGAACTAATTGATAAACATTTCCAGTTATTAACGATTGTTTAATGACGATTGTTTTAAAGTTGATTTACATAATACCTGCCTATTGGTAGCGACTAATCGTTTCTTATCTACATACATACATCGACGCAGTACGTTCCGAGAAGCGACCGTCGAGTTTTAGGAACTAATACATGTTTAAACAGCTGTTTTTTGTTAATTATCGATGCAACGTCAGTCGTCGGAGGTGCGTAATGGCCGACTACGATGATAAAATTCAGTTTTCCGTTTTACCAATGTCGATCGTTATGGAACGGAAGAAAGGAAACAAATAGAACAAAAGAAAAGGAAACATTGGTTCGTAGAAGTGAAACGAAGCATTTGGCGCAGCCTATCGGGTAAATCGGCGGCGATCGACAGCGACGTGTAACAAAGTAACAGGAAGCGCGTTCGCGCAGTCTCGTTTTTCCTTCGACTTCCATTTTTCACTCGGCCGTGGCTTTTGCCGTGCTACTCGCCAGTTCTCTTTTTGTCGCATTCGTTGGAGTTCCGGGGACGTATCGTAAGTCTGTTCTACGAGGCTGCCGACCGATAGCGAGAGGTGGGGAACCCGCGGCCGATCGTAACTTCGTAGTTTCCGCGGTGGCCACGTCTTCGTGTTCAACGAGCCTTTATGGCTTCCACGCGGACCTCGTGGCGGCGGTCATTGTCAACCTTAGAGAGGAGCGGTTTACGCCCGTGGACAATCGTTTTTGCCACCTCCGCCGTGGAACCGCATCCCCGCTAGTGGGGATTTATGCTAACGCGTTAATAATGATAGGCTTTTTGTTGTTTTCCGCGGCTTGTTGCCGCTTCGCGTACATGGACGCCGACGGTGCTGTATCTTGGGCCACTTTATTGCCACGATCCTGTTGCTCGCTTTATCGTCGATTAATGGTACGCAACGGTGTGGTGTGTATCTACCACTAAGCAAAGAGTGTGCGCGTGTATTGCTCCGATAAAACGTACTAAATACACCTTTGTGGGACTCGTTAAGACGCGATGCACGCGTTAGTTAATGACGTCGTCGCGCGTTATTCCGCCATTTTTCGTTATTTAGCCAGCGTTATCTCGCTGCCGAGGAAAGCACTATCCTCGTCGTTGCCTCGTGTCTGACGAACAGCTGGCACTTTTTCCTCTTTGGTTACGATAATGATCGGTCGCGGAAGCAACAGGATATTTTAGAATAAAATGCGTCGATGGATAGAGCTGTGGTACTTTCTTGATGAAGATCGAAAGTTAAAATGTAAGCCAGTCGCACATACGGTGACATGTAGGTAACTTGTTTTGGTTGACGAGTGGAATGTGACTGGACTCGTTGAGCGTTAACGCGGAACTTGTTTGTTTCATACGTGAAGTGGTCGTTTGTGGAATATTTAGAGACGTACGGTTGTTCGATTTGGAAAGGGGGAATGTTGTAACGTTCTTTATGAATCCATCGACTTGTCTATGCTTATTTAGTCGCTTCTAATTCCTCGAATCGGACAAAAATTTGAAACAAAGAACCCTTTCTATTCTGGAACTACGATATTTTCCAAGCAGATCTTTATAGAGCTCATCCATTTCAGAATCCGAATACAGAGAAGCGATTTAAATCCATGCCGATGAATTACGGGGAGAAGTCGAGTCTAAGAACGACGGCGCCTCACGAATGTGAAGCACGTCCGCGCGACGCCTATGCCGCAGCCCAATGAGATTCACCAGCACGTGCGCTCTCGAATAATAGCCAGCGCCTTCTCGCGTTGTCTCGATATGGCCGTGACCACGTCGATATCGCGGATATCCACGGATAAACTCCTGCAAAGGCTGTACCGTGTGTGTTCCCGACGCGTACGTAAGTAAGTAACTAAGTAAGTAAATGGAAACGCGAGTAAGTAAGCCGAATCCAAGATGGAGGCAGGTGGTGTTACGGTTAACGAGTATCGACGTGGCCAGCGAAACTGCCATGTCGCCGGTGTCTAACCCGTTGCTCGGATCCATGCATCAGTTTGTTCACCGTGTGTATCTCTTCCGCGACGTTCGAGCGTTCTTATTGATCCGTGTACGCGTTTTCCCCACCTTCGTTCCGTGCACGTTCGTTTCTGCCGCTTGTGTGGCGTTGCAGGCGCAGACGCCCCATTGAATTGCCACCTAAAGCTCGACTCTGTCCTCATCGCGGAGTAAGTGCATTTATATTTGTTGGAGGTTGGCGCTCGCACGTCGTGCAACTCGTCGTTGTACAGTGGCGCATGGTCGTCCCACACAAGCGTAACAACGACGTGCCGCGTTTGTTATCGCCGTGAGAGAAGACGTCGCACGCTAAAGTGCAAGTTCGCGGTTCTGGCCTTATATATCGCGGATCCCACGGTGCATCGGCGCACCGTGTCTGGGTGGACCTATTGACTACGGCTAACAAGGCCGCCGCTTGTACGAGGAAATGCAAAGGAGAAATGTACACGCTTCAGGCTGCTGCTCTCCGCGAGACGCTGATACTTGGATCGGTTGCTGCGCTAGAACGGCCAGCTTATCGTGTAATTTTGGATTACACGTCAAGGATTTTTATTCGATTAATCATGCTTGAGAGTAATTTGTAGATGGTAATTGACTGGATAAAGTAGTGGTAAAAAGGCCTGTATAATTTGACGTAATTTGACGTAATTTGACGAAGTTTAAAAAGCCTGTTTCAGTATCCTTACATAGCCTGTACTACTAACAAACAAATAGTTAGAATTCCAATTAATTCCCACGTCCGTGTTAGACGTCGTAAAGCTGAAATTTCTCGTTACATAATCCTTGTCAATACGGAATATAGACGGAACGAAGTAAAAAGAAATTCACGAAGAGTAAAAAGCAACTGTCAAAGACCATCGAATGGATACAACTTTCTGGCACATAGTCGTCGTTCGTTCCGCCTTGAAAAAGGCTCTTTTGTCGGCGAGAGGCAAGAGAATCGCGTGAAAGTGCCGTGTCAAATCCTTTTTTCTTGCTTTCTTGCTCACCACTTACAGAGTCTGTCGAACCATGCTCCCAATATGTTTTAACCGAGATAGTCGAGAAAGTCTTCCGGTTTATGCGTCTCAAAAAGTTGATACAGCCAAAAACATTAGTTAACGCGATCGTGTCTCTTTCGATTTATCCGTATTTCCAAACCGTAGAAACGTTCTCTAACTCGAATGACCATATAAAAGTACATGGAAGAGGAAACGAGAAAAATTATCGCCCTGTCGAAACACGTAGACTTGGACACAAACAGACGGTCAGACCTGGTACTGTCATCGTTCTACTTGGAGCGTCTGTTCTACCAGAGTCTTATCTCAACACCTATCCCACAGTCTCGTCCCGCGGATAGTATAATTTCACGACACGACCGCAACCGGCGGTCTCGTATTAAAAGCCAAACGGTAGTCAGCGGTAGACTTATTGCGATCGCCTGGTACAACGAGCTCGTACGGTTCGTACGTATGTCTCGAACGAGTTGAAAGGGTTCGTGCGAAAAAATGAAAGGGCTAGAAGGAGAGAGATAGCCGCGGATATCACGGCTCGAGAGAAGGAAGCCTCGTGGCGGGAGTTCGAACAATGGAGTGAGCGCGACGCTGAATATATCATCGGGCTTGGCGCATGCCCCGGTGCAATGCATCGCGCCGTAACTCGTAGCAACGCATGAATATAATATGGGCATTAATAAATCCAAGCAGGTATTAATGCGGGCTAATGTATGCGCGCCGGGCATTTGTTATGCGTCCACTTTGTAAAAGTCAGTCGGTTGGACCCTTCCACAATGGGCAGCGCGGTTGTTAGCCGTCCGTAGCCGTGGAAAGCGTCCCTCGAACTCGCGAAGCGGTTGCTCGTTGCCGGTTGTTGTCTGTTGTACACCGCGTACAACGCGCCGGTGCGCTGCGTTTCACCGCTCTTCCGGTCCGTTCGCGATTGTTGCCACAGCGGACTTATGTCCTTAACGTCGTCTCGCGGAGCTTCGCGTTGGACGTTCTGACAAATCGATTTAGAATCACCCGGTCAGCATGGTAGAACACGAACCGCGATCCGTGGCCCGCGGTCACGGACCATCTTCCGCCATCGTGGTTGCACGCACTGCGTTGCTGCGTTGCTGCGTGCACGATTATAATTGCTGGTAACGCTACGTGCTTGTTAGCAATGCGCTAACCGTTTCTCGGTTGAAATATGATTGCGTCGCGGTAACGAGTGATTTATGCCCCGTTTGTATTTCTGTACAACGCTTCGGTGTTACGCCGACACCGCTCAGACGGAAAATCGTTTCGAGCCGTGCGTCGCACCGGCTAACTTTAACAAAACGTCCCACGTCGCCTATTTTATGCACCGTGATTTCTCTTTTTGTCTTCGGGATCGATCGGTGAGCACGAAGGATGAAAAGGCTGTCGCTCTTGTCGCAACACGCGACGATTTCGCTGCACCAGGGACACTTTTGCGGTGCAAAACGGTCGTGGCTATGCCGTTGATGTGTATCGGTGGTTGCGCGCGCCGCATATTACCATTACAATGGTTTTACAACGCTGTATCGACCAAGATCTCACGTGGACGATCCGGCTACTACGTACACACTGTTTTGTGTCTCGTGAAAAAGCTTATCGGCAACGGGGGTACTGCTTCTACTAGTTGTCCGCGGACCTGTTGGCAGCCACTGGTTACGTGTACCCTCTATCTAAAGAAGTTTCACCGTACATTCAACCACTTTGTCTAATTTATTCGAATCTGATCGGGAAGTTTATTCAAATCTCTCGGCGTCGTTCACATTTCCATATCGTCTTAACATCTTCCTCATTCTGTTCTCATTCTTTCGTCGTTTCTAATTCTCCTCTTTCTATTTCGTTCTACTTTCCTATCGTCGCCTCTTTAACTACTCTTTAACCCGTACTTTAACTACAAATTGCCCGAATTTTATTAAAAATTTCCTATGGTTCTATCTGTATTCTTCGCATATAGCGTGCGCCAAAAACACGCCAGAGAGTCAGACACTTGCGCGCAATCGTATTTTGAAACAACATCGACGTATATTGGTGGATCCGAAGAGGAGCGACGCTGGAGAAATGTCGATGTTGTTGGCACGATGCAACCCGAGGGACGTCGATAGTCGTAGAGTTTTGTTGCTGCGACACCTAGCTCGGCCACCTATCCATGCATTATGCATCTAATGTTAGTTACATGAGGCATACGAAGGCGCTAGGCCCATCTTCCCAGGGCTTTCAGTTTATAAGATCGGACACCGACGTGTCTACCTGTCGTCAAGCTTTAGATTCGTTCTTTCGCCTTCTCACCTGCCGTTCTATCTACCGTCTATCCGTGGTATAATAGACCGGGATATTCAGCGTTGACGAATACGCGACAGTCCACCCTTTCTATCCACAACCGATCCTTTTCGTGTATTTCGCTTTACATCGAATTTCGTTGTATCTCGCGCGGTTAAGGATATGGATGTTTCTTTAGGAAGTTTCGCTAGACGGTAGCTGCTAAGTTCGAAGAGCTTTGCTGCTTGAGACAGGGATACTCGCTCATGCAACGCTTGTAATTAATTAGGTTTTCTTTTTTACGCGATAAATATAAAATATCGAAAGCAGTAGTCGTGATCACTCGAGGGACGAAAACTTTACGTTAATACGTAAAATAGAAACGAGATAAAAATTAGGGTGCAAAGGAAGACTGAGCGATCACCCAAGATTGTCACACGATATACTCGCAATATCATCATTTTATATAAGTAGCGATAAATGCTTGATTATCATATTACGAGTGGATAAATGTGGAAACCAATAGATTCGCTACGGTGGTTATCTTTTATCGATGCTCTGAGCTTTCTCGAATGATAATTGCCAGCATAGGCGCGCATATAAGGAAGAGATCATAGGCACGTGAAATCTGGTTTTCCGCGATTTTCTGCCGTTCGATTAATGCAGCGGCACGTTTTTGCGCGACGCTCGAACTAGGAGAACTCTTGCAACAGTTAATGGACCCGTCTTGCCACGTATTGAGGAGTTCTAATTGCTTTTCATTAGCGATAATTAATGGGCCTGACGCGATCACGTTCGACCAATTTACGGTAAACAGCACTCCGATTTGTCAATTTCCCATTCTAATTCGTGTACTCGATAATGCGCATGAACTACGACATTCAGTCACACGGTCTAAATTAGGTGACCGGTCTAAAACTCGCACATTTTCCTACAGTTCTTCCGAACTAGCTAAGAACCTAGTAGCAGTAGAGGAATTTTCTTGTTCCTTTATAGCCCGAAGTGCAAAGGAAAAGTCGATGCGAGATTTGTACGCGATCCATAATCTTCTCCTAGTAATTTGCCTAATTTGAAAAGAAAAGGTACGTACGGAAGTTGGAGTTTGATTCGCAAATGCAGTAGCTACGGAAATTATAGGAATAGCTTTTATTTCCAGAAGAACGTTTATAGAAGCTATATAGATCCAAGAAAAGAAGATAGAAAACGTTTAACTGCAATTTAATATCTCGTCGAAGAAAATGAAAAGGGGAAGAAGTATCTCAACAGAGATGACAAAAATGATCCAATGGAATAGTACTACGATACTGTAAATTTCGGCGAAACATTTTCTACCTGGAAAATCAGGGTTCAGTGGGATCATTCTTCGTTCGAGACGCGGTCGAGGGAGTAGCCGAGATTAATTACCGGTATCTCTTATTCGAGAGCGTGGCTCCATTAGATTCTAGGTAAGAATCGCGTGGTAGCATAACAGAGGGAAACCGAGTAGGCGATGGAAGCCGAAGCAGAGTCTGCAGCGTAATGTAATCAGGATAGCCGGGCTTCGTTGCGCCTTGTGTCTACCTTCACCTAGCCCGCCGGCAGCAGGAGAGAGAGAGGGAATTCATTTGCATATTAATCTATATAATTAACTGCCGCTAACTAATCGCTCGCGTTTAATTAACGCGCTGCTGTATGCCTCTGCTGTTCGTTCTCCTACTTCGTTTCGTCGTCGTGGTTGTTGTCGTGGTTGTTGTCGTCGTCGTTGCTGCCGTTGCTTTTGCTCGTCTTGCACGATCCGTCGAGTTGCATTTGTTCGTGCGCGGCGAACAGCACGTTCCGAAGTGTCGTAAACTCGTGCGGTCCTGATTAAAGGCCGTTCATCCCCTAGTCGATGCTCGACAAACCCTTTTTCTTCGCGCATCTCGCCAACAAAATATAACCTTAGCGTATAATAACGCGTTTAACGCCGGCATACTGGGCGTACGCCGCGATGGTGATTTTCTTACCTGGTGTTCGCTCGTTAAAGGGTCCCATACCGGCTTGTTTTTACTTTG